>NC_060277.1:5238961-5305849 GCF_021613505.1 Equus quagga
TGTATAGGTGGTTGTCAAATTGTTGTAAATCAAGACTGGGTGTTGATCGACTTTCTGTTATTCTTCATACCTACACTTGTCATGATAATTCTTTACAGTAAGATTTTTCTTGTAGCTAAACAACAAGCTATAAAAATTGAGCACACTGGTGGCAAAGCAGAGTCATCCTCGGAGAGTTATAAAGCCAGAGTGGCCAAGAGAGAGAGAAAAGCAGCTAAAACCCTGGGCATCACAGTGGTAGCATTTCTGATTTCATGGTTACCGTATACAATTGACACGCTTGTTGATGCCTTCATGGGCTTCGTAACCCCTGCCTATATTTATGAGATCTGCTGTTGGGGGGCCTATTATAACTCAGCCGTGAACCCTCTGATTTATGCTTTATTTTATCCTTGGTTTAGGAAAGCCATAAAGGTTATTGTGAGTGGGGAAGTTTTGAAGGATAGCTCATCAACCATTAGTTTATTTTCAGAATAAATGCAAGCACTAAGTGGAGAAAATTGAGGATATTTTCAAAACTACGAATTTATGATGAAATTAGGTATAAGAAATGAACAAAACCTTTCAAAACTAGAGAAATATAGTCTTTTTTCAAATTCGCCAAGAACGAACTCCCAAGAATGTGCCTCCATTATAACATTGTGAAGATATTTACTGCACTAAATAATAATTGATAAACTGGTTTCCATGTGTCACCTGTCTCAATGCTCTGTACATGTCCTTACCACCTACACTTGTTTCTTCCAGCATCACTGAATTCTGAATCTCATCTCTGGCTGTGAAATCTCAAATTATTTTCCCTTTTATGCTCAACTCCCTTTTGTCGTCAAATGGTCTTTCTCTCCCTGACTTTCCGACGCTGTGTTGGTGTATGAGGCCATCATAACGATGCTCCGCAGACTGCATGGCTTAAACTACAGACATTTATTTTCTCATGATTTTAGAAGTTAAAACTCCAAAATCAAGGTGTCATCAGGGTTGGTTTCTTCTGAGGTCCCCCTTTGTCTTGTGGATGGCTGTCTTCTCTGTGCTCACACGGTGTCTCTGTGTGTTTCTGTGTCCTCATCTCCTCTTCTTATAAGGGCACAGCTCATATGGGATTAGGGCTCAACCTTAAAAACCTCATTTTAGCTTAATTACCCTTTAAGACCTTGTCTCCAAATATCGTCCACTCTGCAGTCCTGGGAGTTAGGACTTCCACATAGGAACCTTGGGGGACACGACTCAGCCCATCACAGACACTGTCCAGATTTGATGACACCACCCAGAGATCTGCCTGTTTGCTGCTCCTCTGTGATTCTTTCTTCCTGTTCCTTTACTGTCTGTACCTTCCAGGAGTTTTTGTGGCAGCAGCTAGGTCTCTCCTGCTTAATGGCTGGGAGCATCTTGGAATGTTCCCCGTGATATTGTGGGACCAGTAATCCAGCCTTGTGATCATGGACCAACTACAGACATTGCCCAGAAGTGAAAAACGTCAAGTGGAAACATTTCCTAGGAAAGGGTGGCACAATGGTCGTTAGCAAATGGGAATTCTGCAAGTGAGAGAATCATCAATTATCACCAGCAGCGGCCATTTCTACTCCAACTTTTCTTACTTGAAATTAGTGGGTAATTCACTTCTCCAATTTTTCTCAGCTGCTTTCTCACCTGAATATAGTGTGTATTTCTCTTTCCCCAAATGTTGTGGGGTCAAAAATTCTATGTTAATACTGCAAAAATTTTTATTAAAAATCCTATAAACAATGTATGCTATAATTTTACCTTTTACTCTCTGGAATATTTTATAGTGTTGATTCAATAAGAGTCTTTTTGGAATGCGTATCTAGAGTATTTTGTATAATGGAACTGAAATGTGGTAGATAGTGGTATGTAAACCTTTTCCTTTTTTTTTTTGTTTTCTTTTTTCTTTTTGGTTCATCTGTGGAATCTCAATTAAAATGATTGCAGCGTTTTTTTCTCATCAGTTTTCACTAAGACTTTTCATTGTTTTCAAACAAATATTGAGCATTAATTATATGCAAGCGTCTGTGTCAGGAATGGCTAAGGATAATAAATGTATTTTATATAGCACTTAAGAAAACAGTTTTGCAGGTAATATGGACAATACATTTTAAATGATATTATTGAGGGCCAAAAGTATGTCGGAGATGCTAAGTCCATTGACGACTCACTGCCACCCAAGGCTGGTACTTGGTGTTGGTCATTCCATGCTATAACACTGTCTTCTCACCCACATGTGGTCCCATGGCCTGAGGGGTTAAAAAATTGTTAAAGGAGACTTTATTTTTTGAGTAGAAAGGACTTTTATTTTTTTTTGAGGAAGATCAGCCCTGAGCTAACATCTGCTGCCAATCCTCCTCTTTTTGCTGAGGAAGACTGGTCCTGAGCTAACAGCTGTGCCCATCTTCCTCTACCTTTTTTTTTTTCTTGTATGTGGGACGCCTACCACAGCATGGCTTGCCAAGCAGTGCCATGTCTGCACCTGGGGTCCAAACTGGCAAACCCCGGGCCACCAAAGATGAACGTGTGCACTTAACCACTGCGCCACCGGGCCGGCCCTAGAGAGGACTTTTGATGGGTCTTCAAGTGCATTTGGACTTGGTAAGCAGACAGGAGAGTGGACAGCTTTTTTTGACAAGAGGATTAATTTCCATAAATGGAGAATCGGACTTGGCAAACTGGAAGACAATGACTAGATTGGTAGCGTGATAAGAATCAATAAATAAAGTTTCATGCTATCACTTACTCTACTCCATAGATCAGATTAGCTGTAACACAGTTAAAAAATGACACCGTGTTCCCAAGTTTTAGAGTGTAGAGGACAAACATAGAAAAAATTTAGTGAAAGGGTTGAATAATTGCTCCATGCAATAAATATCTCATAGAATTGCACTGTTAAATTATAGATAATGAATATAATGGAAGTTCAAAGGTAAATTAAAGATTTTTGAAATTTATCCTAGGGGCAAGTGAAATATTATGAATGATGCCAAACCTTCAATACAATTCTAAATGTGGAAATTCTTTTGGACACGTAGAGGGTATGTGGAACATCACAAAGGAGAAGGAAGGTGTGAGATTAGATTCTTCCATATACTTCATGATAGTCTTTCCTAAATATGACTGTTCTAGATACGCTGCGCATGGCTCTCTAATTATACCAGCACATAATGCCTTTGTTGTTCCACGTGAAACCCCCTCAGTCATAGTGGACTGAATCAGAGTTGAAAACATGATTCCAGGAAAGCTCAGCAATAGCTTGGGCTGAATCCATCTTATTACCAATCAAGAGAATATGAAATAACACACCAGATCATGTTAATACTGAGCATCAGAATGAAGGTTTCTGGATCTTGCCTAGGTTCCATTTCTATAAGTTCTAAGTGCTCATTATTTCCTTCATTAATATAAGAAATATATTTATGACCAAAATTCAGCACATAGCTAGAGGTGAAATTTTAGCAGCATTCTCTTTCGGGTCCAGATAAAGACAAGATGGCCCAATACCATCACATTGTATAAACATTGCTTTAGAAGTGCTAGTTAATACAGTTAGGCAAGAGACATAAATGGATGTAGAAATTCAAAAATAGGAAGTTAAAATTTCATATTTTTGCAGATGATGACTAAAAATAAATTTGTCTAAGTCTGCCTTGATACCCTTGAAAACTAGTTCCAGATACCAATAACTCTTTTCCTGACATAGAAACAGAGTTTACAAATACATATTTCCCATAATTATTTAGTTCACTTAAGATTTCAATGTGCTCAGCGGCCTTGGGTTGTAGTACATGTATCACCTAAGGCAACTTTCCTATTATGTTTATTAACCCTTCCGCATGTGGGGCATCTGCTTGTAGGAACGGTGGACTAGGTTATGAGACCATGCTCCTGCTGAGGACAACTAAAAACTCTGGAGAAAATATTTTTAAAATCTTTAAAGTGTCAGAGATTTCAATGCAGTCAAGAGTTATCCAAGATCCAGGAAAAAGGAAATTCAGAGAGGTGAATCTGACATTTAGGGGAACTGGCTTCATCACATATCAGCCACTTCCCAAAAGAACATAAGAGAGGATGAAAAGCTGAGCAGAGCTCTTGAGAACCCCCGGAGTTAGTGGGAAGCAATTAGGTTTTCGGTCCCAAAGAGAAAGCTGAGCCCAGGTCACACACCCACCACCAATGTTTGTGGTTAAAACCTTGAAAACTACTATTCTCTAAACATCAGGGTAAACCTTTACTTCAAATTTTCTCAATTCCTATAATGAAGATTAAGATGATCCAAGATTGCTAATTCTCCTAGCCAGGTGCCAGAAGTAAATGTCATGTTCTCTGGAGGAAGATATCATCTCAGTTCCCAAATTATTGCATCAATTTTTCATATGGAATGACTCAAACTCAACAAAAAATCACCAAGAAAAAAGGAGACAAGACAATATCATGAAACCAGCAGAAATCATAAAGTTTTTTTTAAAAAACAGGAGATTTGTATGATGCTTTAAAATGACTAAGCTGAATATCTTTACCCGTTTTTAATATAACTATGTTGACAACATTCAAGGAGATAATAATCAAGTTTGGAAACTTCAGTAGAGGAGTATAAACAATTTTAAAAAGTAGAAGTTCTAGAGCTGTAAAATCTTAGTTTCTGCTTCTCAGGCCACAAAGAACCCAGGAAGCCAGACATTGGCTATATGGAAGTCTACTGATAGGCTGTACAAAAACATCACCTATGTGTTGGTTGCCCCTGGCTACTGTCTACCACAGATGACAACTCATGCCATAGAAAGTTTATTCCTTAAAACTTCAGATTATCTTCATCTGGTCACTTCAGCAGCCTTTGAGAAATTGAATTCTCACCCCACTGGAGAAGTGGAACTTCTTCCACTCCGAGTCTGGAAGTGGTGGCAGATGCCGGAGTCTCTGGGCGGTGGCCCATGACAGTGGAACCACATGGCTCTAGGAGATTGGTGGTCTTAATGGTGGCTTAGTCAGAATAAGCAGTCAAGGTGAGACTGAGAGAATCTGAGGACACAGAAAAGATGGTCCAGTGCAAAACCCCACAGGACAAGGAGGAAATCAAAATGAAAATTAGAGAATATCATAAACTGAATGATGCGAAAAATGGGACAAAACAACAAAATAAAATATTATAAATTAACAAATTGTGGTACATAGGAGGGAAATCTGATTTGAGCCATGATGAAACAGCTTGAATTAAATCGTTCCTCCCACCGAGAATGATTATAAAGCTCAGTTGAACACACAGAGCAACTATTTGAAGCACTGGAGAGCAATCAAGATAGCCTGGAATTGATGGGACAAAATCAGAGAGAGAAGGAAACGCATTGAAGTGAACTGGGCCTCCCCAGAGATGTTTCGATTCACAGCATCAATTCCTGCTGTGACACATAAGCAGAAAGTGGTGGCCTAAAGCCATCAACCGTCTCATATTGCTATTAGAAAAAAATTGCTGTTCAGGTACCAAGTTAGCCTGTGTGTGGAGGTCAAGATCCAGGAGAAACGAGGCGAGCAGCAAAGTGAGCCCAGCATGCAGGGCTGCGTTTGCTCTCGGGCTTTTTCCGAATCTTAAACTGCTGTGGCAAGATGCTGAGACGCTGAGAAGAAAGCAGTTGCTAAGCAGCGAAGTGGAGCTTTGATGGTCTCACCCAGCTGGGGAGGCAAAAACTGGAGATCCAGCTGTGCCAAGGAGGAAGGACTGAGGTGTACGCCACAGGATTTCAGCTGAAATTCTTTGGAGGGAGGCAACTTCAGAAACAGCCCAGTCTCCACAAAGTCTGAAATCTAAACTGGACCCATCACATTCGGGATCTGCTTATACCTCACCAGGCAGAAGAAAACTAAGCCCTTTTTGGAAGAAAACAACATCATCCAGAATCTTTATAATTTTATGTTCCTAAAGATTAGTACTCAATAAAAAATTACCAGGTATTTCAGGAGACAGAATCAAATGACTGAATAATTTATTTTTCTCAAATAATTGGGAAGAATGACCCACAGGTAATCCAGATATTGGAACTAATGGATATGATTTTTTAAAAAAACCTCTTTCTAATACTTTAATGAAGATAAAGACTAAATGGAAAATTCGATCAGAAACAGAAATCTTTAAAGAATAAAATGGAAATTCCAGAAATGAAATGCACAATATTGAAATTAAGCACTCAATTACAGTCTAACAGGAGATTAAAAGCTGTTAAAGGTTGTAAAAGAGGGGATTAATGTACAAAAAGTAGACAAGTAGAAAATTTCCAGAGTAAAGCTCTAAGAAAAAATAATTTGGAAAATACAGAAAACAGTGTGAGTCATACATGACATAGTGAAAAATCTAAAATAAATACAATATGAATCACAAAAGTATAGGGTGGAATAAGTAAATCAGAAACAGTGTTTGAGGATATATTTGGCCAACAATTTTCCAAAATTCATAAAAGAGATCACCAGTATTAAGAAACTCTACAACCGAAAAAAGAGAATGAACCCCTTTCAATTGGACAAAGAAACCCACACATGGTACATACACTGAAGACAAAGACAAAGAAAAAATTTAAAAGCAACCACAGAAAGAAAACTCATTACTTTCAAAGGAGCACAAATAAGACGTGTCTCTGACTTTTCAATAGACCTGAGGGGTGCCAGAGACCTTGGAATAATATCATTAAAGCATTTGTATAAAATAACTGACAACCTTGAACTCTGGAGACAGCAAAAACAGCTTTCAAAATTGAACGCAAAGTAAAAGTATTTTTTAGACAAACAAAATCTGAGAGCTTTCATTACCAACAGATCCACACAGAAGGAAAACTGAAGGGAGTTCTCCAGCCAGAAGAAAACTGATCCCAGAGGAAACACTGGATTGTAGGAAGTGATGGCAAGGACCACAACGTGCAGACATGGGAAAGAGAAGATGAATGCGGATGTAAAAATAAACGTCTTTTGGACTTCAATTATACGCAGGATTAACATAAATGGCAACAGAATCAAAAAGAGTGGGAGAGATAAATGGAGTTCAGGTATTTAATTGCAATTCCTGGCAATCCTTTGCATTGCCTATAATTGGTATAACTACTACTTTATTGAAGAATTTAATTAATCAGAGATTCATTTTAAAACTCTAGGATACCTGCCAACAGTAATAAAAGTGAGTCCAATTCATAATTTTATAGGGACAGATTGAATAATGAAAAAAATCTGTTTACTCTAAAAAATATGTGAATAGAAAAAACAGTCGTATAGTCAACTTAAACCCAAATGCATTGTCATATTAAATATATACAGAATAATTATTGAAATTGACAACAAAGCTATTATTGGATTTAAAAATTCAGCTCTATATGCCTTGCTTTAGTTTACTCTTGGTTTAGGAAAGAATTAAAACTAACATAATTGGTCAAGAATTAAAGGATAGTTTATCAACACAAATTTGCTTTCAGGAAAAGCCTCAATTAAAATCAAGGAAATTGTGATATGTTGGGAATTTTCATTTTTTATGACATGGAATACAGTATTTGAATATGATACCAAATTTGGGGGGGCCTCACTGCTAATCGGCCCGCGTCTCAGCTTTGTGATTTTTCCATTTCCCAGGCTTCTGGGGGCAATGTCTTGGTGTTTTCACCTTTCAGGCTCACCTCCCTGTTACTTTCCATGCTCATTTTCTTCTTACTATTCCTATTAATGTCACATGCTCTGGGTCTTGCCCTAGACTCTCGTTGTCTCGACTTTCACGTCAACCTCTTCTTTTCCTGGAGCTCTTTTTCTTGCATCTTCTCAGCTCCCTCTGCTTCACGCTCCAGCAAGGACTTTGGTCCCTTGGGTTCAGCAGTGGTGTTCCAGCAATCAGGGAATCAGATGTTAATTTCAGATCTGGCACAAGCATAAGGTTTGATATTTAGGGACATTCTGCTACTGTGGTATTGACCATGACAAACGACACGTTTACCACAATAATTATCTTTTCAACATGGTTACTTTCATGTGGCATGTCCCTTCACTTCTTCAACATGACATGGGAATAATTAGCTGCCTGTCACGACATACTACAAACGTTATCAAACTCTGTGCATTGCTGATCATAATGCAAACTTATGATGTCAAAAATTTATGGGGAAAGATGATATATTCAAGAAATTGTGTTTGGATGGTTAGCTATCTATTGGGATAAAAGAAGTTCTGATTCTCTCTTGTCCACTATATACACATGTACACCTATATACATAGTTTCATGCAAACAGATCTGAATGTAAAATATAAGTATTATAAGAATTCAGAAGAAAATATTGGAGAATATTTTCAGACTTTCTCAGAACAGATTGGTAGATTAATTATAAATTTAAAATTTTCACATCATTCGAAAAAATCAAAATGTAAAAAAAGATAAACTTGAAAAATCTCTTTAGAACATCTATTCTATTCTAATTGCTTTCATTGAAAGTGGAGAAGAAAAGGATGATTTTTCCCAGCACTTTACTCTCAAAATCCCAAGGGCCTGTTGAAGGGGAAAGAGAGCTGATATTCCAGATTTGGGGAAGTTACAGGCACTAGGAAAACTTCCCTTCATCACAGAACAAGAGTGGAAAAGATAATTGAAGAACAAAAATAAGTGAGAAAGTAGTGAGGGTCTCTGAGGATACAGTGCCTCCCTGGATATGGTCTGGGTTGAGAGAAGGGCTCGTAACACGTGGCAGTGTGGCTGGATGAATAAAGGCCCCACAAACAGATCCACATCAGAATCCCTGGACCCTATAAATATTAATCTTATTTGGAAAAACGGGTCTCTGCATACGTGATTAAGTTAAGCATCTTGAGATAGAAAAATTGTCCTGGATTATCCAGGTGGGCCCTAAACGCCATCACAAGTGTCCTTATAAGGAAGAGGCACAGGGAGACCGCACACGTGGAGGAGAAGGTGACGTGATCTCAGAGGTGAGACTGGAGAGGTGAGACCACATGCCAAGGAATGCCGGCAGCCCACAGAAGCTGCAGAGGCTGGGATGGCTCTCCCCTGGACCCTCCAGAGGGCAAGTGGCCCTGCTCACATCTTGATTTTGAGTTCCTTACTTCTAGCCTCCAGACTGTAAGGGAGTAAACTTTGGTTGTTTCAAGCCACCCATGGGTGGCGATTTGTTACAGCTGCCAGAGCAAACTAGTACAGTCAGGTGATCTGCGGGGAGAAGATCCAAGTGCAGGGAACTCCTTCTCCACTGCCTGGGGAGACATCCGGAAGTACCAAACCACAGGGCAGAAATGACCACAAGGTTGTCTCAGCGTGTGGCCTGAGACAGCCTCACCGCGCCTCCCTGATCTACCATGGTCAGGAACAGTGGAAGCTTCCTGAGCCACCGGGGGTAGCATGGAGTCAGGACAAGTGCTAAAAATCCCCACCAAATGTCCCACGGCCCACTGTGCCACACCATCACTGAATGGTCCCATGCTTCTGAGAGGGGCCCTAGAATCATCTGACAGGTAGCCTGAGCTGAAGGAGCCTTACTGGCAGCAACAGGGGATGACTGCTCTGTGACACGACTGACCTGTGACCAGAGACCAGACAGGACATTGCACTGGACATCAGTGAGGGGGGTGGTCCCCCAGACCAGAGCTCCACTCCATGGTGTGAGTGCTGATGCCTGTTAATCCGGGGAGGAAGGCAGAGAAGACCCAGTAGCCTGAGATGAAGTGTCTATCACCTGGAGGTGAGGGGGCTTGGCTCCGAAATCAGGTTCCTTTACAGGCGTGGAGCGTACAGGCTCAGAACATAGGATCTGGAGCTAAATGCAAATTCCCAAGTTCGTCATTTACTACAGGTGTAACCTTGGGAAAGTTAACTAACTTCTTGGTGTTTTAGTCTCTCGTCTCTATAATAGGGATCGTAATAATCGTGCTGACTTCCTTGCACGTGAGTTTTTCGCATGTGACAATTTAATGATTTAACACATGTAAACCACCTAGGCCTACCAGGTGTTCAAAAGCTGTCTGCTACTGTCATCATGGTGGCCACCTTAAAACAAGGCACCACGCTTCGCACACCTCAATCTGTGCTCCGTGATTCACAGAAGATCCTTGTGGGTCTTTCTGGAATTTCTATCATGTTTTAGGAGGCACACATCTGTACCATAGACTGATAAAGCTATCAGATAAGATCTATGACCAAAGTTCTAAGACAATTGATGTTCTGATGTAAGGTAGGTGCTCTGAGGCTATGTTGGGGTCAGAAATATCAGGTGACTGTGATGAGACAGAGTGTAAAGAGAACTTGAGAACGTTCCGATTTCCTGGGCAGACACAGGGGAGCTTAGAGAGGAGGACGGGATGGAAGGAGGGAGATATAAAGTAGAAAGAAAACTGATATAGCGCTCTGACATGACTGAGATCTCTGAGTCTCAGCTGAAGACGCCAAAAAGGAAGGTGCTTGAAAAGTAGAATTAACAGCCCCTAACTAGTCTCTTAATTTCTATAAAAGTGAAACCTTTTCCTAGAGATGAGGGAAGACTGATGATGGTACACTGGCTCTGAAATCTGAAAAAGCCAAAGCAGCATACCACTTAATGAGCAGCACGTGGGTGGTCTGGAGCACGCGCAGAAGAGATCCCCAGATTCACAGCCCTTCTGAGCCCCAGAGGGGGACATTGTTAGCATGTTATTCAGAGCTTAGGGTCATGTGATCTTCCTATTTCCATTATGAGAAAGATGGCCATTTCATTCTAGATGGAGCCTACGGAGACAATCCCAATCTACTCATGTGGAAACGAGGCAGATTACATAGCACACCTGGACGTTGGATGCAACCCTGGGAGAAAGAGTGGGGACCCCAAATTACTGAGCTTAAGTTTATTGCTCCCCACGCTCATGAGAGAATTAAAGATCAGTTACAGAAAAACAAGAAAAGTGTATTCTGACTCACATGAATTTGAGGTAGTTGAGATTTTTACCTGCTGAGGAGTGTGTTTTCTCTACTCCATGCACTAATCATAAGATAAAATCTAAAATGATTATTGGGATGTAAAATGCTGTGCACAGTTTTTGAGACTTTTCCCTGTTATTTACCTTACTATCTTCTGTTCATCCTTCTAAACCTGGCACTACGTTTATATCTTTAGTGAATTCTTTTCATTCATCCAATTTTATAATTGTCCCTGTGCCATTTCTTTTTTTTCTTTTCCTTTTTTTTTTGAGGAAGACTGGCCCTGAGCTAACATCCATGCCCATCTTCCTCTATTTTATATGTGGGACGCTTGCCACAGCATAGTGTGCCAAGCAGTGCCATGTCCACATCCGGGATCCAAACCGGCGAACCCCAGGCTGCTGAAGCGGAACGTGTGCACTTAACCGTTGTGCCACTGGGCTGGCCCCTAGCCATTTCTTGCTTTCTACTTTTTCCATGTCTTAATTCTGGCTCGAAGCACATTGCATTGTTATTATTGTCTATATCTCTGTCTCATATCACACGGAGACCCCCAAGGGGCAGGAGATGTTTCCTGTTTATTTTTGTATCATCAAGACCCTGATATGAATAGATGCTCAATAAATAAACAAATATAAATGTTGATACATGAAATTGGACTGCAAGTGGATTTATACACGTCTTCAGAGGACTTCCACTCCCTGAATCTTCTGATTACTGAAGCATCTTTGCCTTGATCCTCATCTTAAAGAAAACACTCTCAGATTTCACCATTAAGTATATCATATGCGACAGGGCCTTTAGTTGAGACATCGATGTGTACAAAAGATCTCTTGTACTTTTACTTTGCTAAACTAATGAGTAAATGTTGAATTGTATCAAATGCTTGTTTGCATTCCACAGTTGATTATAAATTCAGATCTGTTAAAATGGTGAATTATATTTGATTTTCTCGTGTTAAAGCAAACTTTCATTCTTTGCATAGACTGCAATCATGACGTGTCATCTCTTTATGTATTGCTGGGTCTGGTTTGTAAAAGATTTGCTAAGGAGTTTTGCATCTTGGTTCATGGGTTGGAGTGTCCTTTCACTTTTCTTTTTCACATGGCTCTTGTTGGGGTTTAGATGGGGACCATTCTACATCACAATAGAAATTGTAAGGGAAGATTATTAAACGTAAGCTTCTTCTCACTGTTCACAGCCTGCACTACAGGAACTCCTGTGCAGATGACTGGCTGTGGGATTTGGCCGTGCTTCCTGGGGCTTTTGTCCTTTACTCCCCAGACAGTCTTGCCCAAGGAGGAGGCGAGTAGTAAAGGTAACTAATAAATATCAAATCACCCACATCTCAGTAACTTTGACAAAGAGGACGATCCCTTGTATCAGGTTCAGGTAATAAAAGATGTTTGATACATTTTAAGGCAAGAAATCTTTGTGTCAAAAGAGATTTACTTGACGTTAAATTCTTATTGGATTTAGAAAATTGTTTCCAATTATATTCTAAAGAATAAGAATAAAATGACGATAATAGTTAAGATCTATTGAGAACTTAAATTGAATATATAATTATTTCATATGTTCAGAGCTCAAAATTAAAATGGACCTGTGAAGGGCATGGAGGAAACATCTGGTAACTCTAACACAGATATTCAGTTTAAAAGACCTTTTCTCTCCTTTCAGGAATATAAAACTGCTGTATTTTGTGTGATTGACAAAGGGCAGAACTTCTCCAACTGTTTACCTGTTCACAGTGGCGTCATGAGCAGCCGCTATTCACTCCCGCAGCGGAGCAGCTCCTCTACGAGAACGTGACCGGATCCTGTGTGAAAACTCCCTACTGGTCCAGACCCCGGGTCCTTCTGTACGGGGGGTTTTCGGCTTGGGCGCTGTGCTGGCCATGTTGGGAAACCTTCTGGTGATGATTTCCATCCTTCACTTCCAGCAGCTGCACTCTCCAACCAACTTTCTCCTCGCCTCTCTGGCCTGCGCTGACTTCCTGGTGGGGGTCACTGTGATGCCCTTCAGCATGGTCAGGTCCGTGGAGAGCTGCTGGTACTTTGGAGCCAGATTCTGTGCCCTCCACAGTTGCTGTGATGTGGCATTTTGTTACTCTTCTCTCTTCCACTTGTGCTGCATCTCCATCGACAGGTACATTGCTGTCACTGACCCTCTGGTCTATCCCGCCAAGTTCACGGTGTCTGTGTCAGGGACGTGCGTCAGCATCTCCTGGATCCTGCCCCTTGTCTACAGTGGTGCTGTGTTCTACACAGGTGCCCCTGAGAGGGGATGGAGGAACTAAAAGGGCGCTCAGCTGCGTAGGTGGTTGTCAGCTTGTTATAAATCAATTTTGGATTTTGATTGGTTTTCTATTACTTTTCACACCTACTCTGTTATGACGATTCTGTACAGTAGTATTTTTCTTGTAGCTAGAAAAGAGGCTAAAAAGATTGAAAATCTTAGTAGCAAATAAGAGGGATTCTCAGGGACATACAAGACCAGGGTGGCAAAGAGAGAAAGAAGAGCAGCTAAAACCCTGCGCATATGCTGGCAGCATTTTGATCTCATGGTTACCGTACGTGATTGATTCATTCACTGATTCCTTTCTGGGTTTTATAACCTTCTTATGTTTATGAGATGTTTGCTGGCTTAGTTATTATAACTCTGCTCTAAATCTTTTTATTTATGCTTTATTTTACTGTTGGTTTAGGACAGCAATAAAACATTAATTAACTGGCCGAGTACTAAAATACAGTTCATCAACCATAAATTTACTTTCTAAAGAGGGCTAATTATCAAATTGAGGGATTTGGTTATATTCTGGGAATTTCCCAGCAGCTGTGACATGAAATACACGGCATGAAAATGTCCATCAAATGGGGGAGGAGAAATGTTACCTCAGTTTCGGCAGCATGACCTCATGCTTTCCTTTCTTGGTGAGGTGAGCATCTTTACCCATTTGATAGAAATGTATTTACCAAATAATGGTTGACACGAGGTTCATATTTTCTAGATTCCTCAAACCTGGGCTGTCTCCTGCTCTGTCAGTTGTTATTTTCCTCTTCCAGGCCTCCTTTCCAGGTCACTTTCTGTCCCTGTCAGAGGCTCCTGTTCCCTGTTCCCTGGGAAAGTCTGTGTCCCCATGTCTCTCTGGACTCGGTTAACTCTGCCCTCATGTCAGCAGCTGGTTTCCTGGGGTCCCATCTTTCTGGGTGCTGAGAGCTCTCTGAGCCTCATCCAGCAGCTTTCCAGACTTGGGGCAGAACTCCCATTTCATAATTTGGGGAGATCTTGTAAATGTGGGGATATCCGTGACAGATGGTGCAATTTCCACAGCAGTGATTGTCCTTTCCTGTGGCTGTTCCCTCATTTCATGAGGTGTGTTGTTTTACCTTGATGCAGGAAATTTTCTGTCACTTTTTTTCTGTAAACACTGTCCAGAGTTTGTACGTTGTTGATGACAAAAATAATAATGTATGGTAAATTGTGGGAAAAGGATGGATTACTCTGGATTTGGTGCTATGGTGTATAGCTTTTTGGAAAAGTACGTTCAGCGTCTTGCCTCCTATCATTCATAAAATCAAAACTAATTTTTCCAGATGTTAAAAACTAGATGAAAATATTTCTTTTATAATTTTTCATTAGAAGAATCATGACGGAAAACCCATATAGATTCATGCATTCAGTTTAAATTTTTTAAAATCAAAAGAAAATAAAGCCTAGTTAAGGAAAAAAAGTCAAACTTGGGAAACTACTGGCAGCATAGATGATAGAGAGAGGGTTAAAAGATTTAAAAATATGAAGGCCTTTTACAAAACAGTAAGACGCAGATAAACACCTCACTAGACAAATGGACGGGCAGTTTCACAGAGAAAAAGTTAGAAATGGCAAAAAAATACATTAAAATGCAAATTCACAAATAATCAAAAATGCTAATAAAATTGTGAATGAGTTTCATATATTAAGTTGGCAAATATTAGAAGGACCAGTAATACCTGAGGTTAATTGGAGTTTGGGAAAACGAGCACATTCTTGAAAGCTGAGCACTCTCTCATACGTCTCCAGTGATTACAGTTGTTTCTCCTTTCTGAAGGGAATCAAAATTTTTATAAAAATTTAAATCATACGTGTCATTTGACTTTGTAGTTCCATTTCTAGCAAGTAATCCTGAGAAAAGAGCCAGACAAGAAGGCAAACGTGACAGAGATATTCTTAATATAACTCAATTAGCTGGAAAGTGGCTAGGTTAATATGGGATAAATTAAATAAGCTATGCTTCATCTATGTAATGGAATGTTATGAAGCCATTAAAAAGCACTACCAATTTCTGCATAGATTGACATGGATAGACAAGCACTATGTATTTTTTGACCAGAAACAACAAAATCAGAAAACTCTAACCCATATTATAAAACAGTATATGTCATATGGCCCCCATGTATTTACACTTCTATATGCTTTTACAAAGTGTAATCTTAGGTACAATGGACAGTGTGTGTGTGTGGGCAGGATTTACTTTGCCATTTATCTGCATCATTTGAAACTTTATGATGAAATTAACATCAAAATTGATATTAACATTTCACGTCTCTCTCTTCTACTTGAGTATTGAGTTAGTTTGTCAGTTTGTTTGCTTGTTTTAATTTAATGAGACTATCTTTTGTGTATATGTCCCCAGTATAAATCTTTTATTACCTCGAATGAAATTAATTGTAGCTGCCTTAGTATATTTGGGGAAGTACATTGAAGTATCTTAGGAATTACCTCTAGTGTTATGAAAGTAGTTGACTATGTTATGCAGCGTGTCTTTAAGATCCTCCGACTCCTCCTTCACTAAGTGTTAATTCTGTGCTGCTTTGTGGGTTCTTGTCAAAACGTTAAATCTGATCCCACTTTACCTCCCTTCCTTGAGATCCATTGATCCCGCCCTCGAGACCCATTCCCATGTATGTTCCTTGGGCTTCTGCTACTATAGATGGGCAAAATCATGGATTCTTCTCTTTGGTGTTGTATGGCCTCATGGGTCACGTTTTGTAAGCCACCCTTTGGGACCTGCTGGGACCTGAGTCTGGTTATAGGTCTAGAGGCCAGGAAAGGTGTTAGGGGAGCTCCTGAGGAGGGTGAGGGGTGAGCTGTAAGGCAATGACCTGAGGAGAGGCCATTGTAGCTTAGACAAGGGGAGACTGAGCTCCTCAGGCAGTGGTGGAAGGGCTGCCTCCATTGGCAGAGAAGGCTTGACAGAGTTTAGCAGTTGAAGGCAACCTGTTTCATCAGGACCTGCCTCTCTGTCACCATCCTAATTTTTAGAATCCATTTCCTTTGCAATCAATGCCAGAATTTTAACAAAAGAGCCCCTGGGAGTTTGAGAATTCAGTTTGCACTGTAAGTCCACCAGCTGCAGAACTAGGCTTGGGGTTTGGTTCCCAGAAACTCAGTCCTGTGGCTCAAGAGATAAGGGCTCTTTCAAGGCATTCATTGAAGCTTTCAATCCCTTACATGGACCTTGAGCTGGAATTAAAGCCTCTAGGATCATCAGTTTCTTTCCCCAGGTTCTCCAGAGCAGTTAGAAGAAACTAACCAGCCCACTACACTCCCCATTTTTACTAAAACGCTGTATGGCGCAAGTACTTGGTCACCCAGAGCTTTTCTCCTGTAGGCACTTGATTCCAGGCACCTACAGAGAACAGTGTGAGTAAATGTTTTTCCACTGTAGCCCATGGCTACCAGGTCCCTCTCTACACGGAAAACAGGGTCATTAATGCCTTCAAATATAATTATATCTGATACCCAATTCAGGAATCCCAGAATCTATTCAGAGAACTTATCTTAAGATTCAGTTCCTTGTGACACAGTTATTTGCCATTGTTAGATGTCCCTCCTTCTTTCTTAAAGTATGGATTCCTGTGACTTCTATATTGTCTGATATTTATATCGCCACAACAGCTTTCTTATGCTGATTATTTCCAAGTATATCTTTTCCCATTCTTTTTCATTTCAATCTGTCTGTGTCTTTATACTTGATTAACAAGTAACAAGCAATAGGATGTACTGGAGTCTATGAGGAAGCCATTTGGGATAAAACTAATGCAGCCTGACTTTGTTTTTCCAAAAGGGCCTGACATGCCCTGTTGATCATGCTTTGTATATCTGCTTTAAATATTTACTGTGTCCCAAAGATAAGAACATTACCCATAAAGATAAGAATATAACTTCCCCCACATTGGCATTTCTTTAAGGATAAAAATTTTTCCCTAAACTAAGGATTATTTGCTGACCTGCTGTGCTCACCTCGTGACCATCCACCTCCAACTAGCCACCTGCTGTGTTCACTGAATTGCTGTGCTGGCAAAGCAATCTTGAGACTATTGTGAAAGGGACACTGCTATCATATGTGATGCATGCTTTTTGATGGTATATAACCACCCTGCACACCCCTACTTCTCTGGAGTGCTCCCTTCCTTTGTGAAAGGACTCCCTCGGGCTATATGGTCCTCAGGGTTGGCTCATAAGAATGCACCCCAATTTTGATTTATACATTGGTTATGGATTATATGCATCAACATGCTTAAAATTTGTCTCTTATGGGAAGCATATAGTTGAAATTTGCTTTTTATATGCAATCTGACAATTTCTGTCTATTAAATGGAAGTTCAATCAATTTATATCTGATGTGATATTTTTATGTATTTGAGTTTAATTCTTTTATCTTGATATTTTCTTCTCACTTATTCCTTTTTATTGGTTTCTCTGTTGCTCCTTTCTTGTTTTACTTTTTGCTAAAATGACAGTTTTAGTTTCCATTTCTTTCTTCTACTAGCTTCTTACCATGGAGAGAGATAATATATATATGGCTTAGAAGACTTAACATTATTAAGATGTCCAATCCTTCAAAGTTACCAGGAAAATATAGCAATCTTACATACGTAAGCAGTTATTTGCAGAGTATCTAAATTCATAAACCATAAAGGACAAAAGTGAAAGGAGAAATGAACAAGTATATTCTTCTGAGGAGATATTTGAGTTCCTCTCTCCATAGTTGTTTTATGGATTCAGGATTTTTCCCCCCAGAAATTGACAAGGTGATTCTAAAAGTTATATGAAAAGTAAGACATAGAATGGCCAAACAATTCTGGAAAGGAAAACAAAGTGCAATGCTTACACAACCTGGCTTTACTACTGACTATGCAAAGTTTCACTCGACAGTAAGATATTGGCTTAAGTATAGACACATATATCAACAGAATAGAATAGATAGTCCAAAAGTAGACTCACACATATGTGGGTGATTGGTTTTTGACAAAGGACACACATCATTCACCAAAGAAAGAATAGACATTTCAAGAAATGCTGCTGGTGTTACCGCAGAAAGGGCACGATCTGCTCGCCACAAGACAAAAGCCAATCATCAAGAGGCAAGATGGTGGCAGAGAAAGGGCATTTTATTACAGCTTGCTAGCAAGAGGGAAGATGGCCGACTAATGTCCAAAAGAACCATCTTAAGGGGGCACAGAATCTTGAAGCAGTTATTTGGCCAGTGGGTTACAGGGGAGGGGTTAGGAATGTTGACGCTCTGGTGTTACAGACTGGGAGTCAGCACAACAGATCTTTCAGTTTTCATTGATGATGGCTATTGCCATAGACTCTCTGTTTGGGGGGGTCATCACATTCCTAAGGAACTTGAAAGAACAAAGTTATTGTCTTATCACAGCTGGGAGGTATATGCACTAGCAGGGGTCATAAACTCTAGAGAACAGATGGATCTCCTGGAGGGTGCAAATCCAGTTGGGTTAGTTAGTCAGAAGTCATTCAAAGTTAGGACACGGTCTCTTTCCTCAATATGGCTTCCCTTATGTCAACCTTGTGTTGAGCCGGTTTCAGTTCAATTGTTGAATAGCCATATACCACTACTACTAATAAACCTCAGACCCTTCCTCACAACATACTTAAAATTAATATGACATGAATCATAAAAATAAACATTAGAAGTAAAATTATAAAAATTCTAGAAGGAACAGGGAAGAAAATAGTTGTGACATCGTGTAGGCAAAATTTCTTAGACAAGAAACAAAGGCACTAACTGTAAAAACATGATAAGTTGAACTTCATCAAAATTATAACCTCCTATCTTCAAAAAACACTCTCAAGAAAATGAAAAGTTGAACTTCATGATATGTAATTAAAAAGGACTTGTAGCCAGTCAACTCAGTAACAAGAAAACAATTAAAAATGGGCAAAAATGTTAATAGACCCATTCAACAAACTGGATACAGTAATAGCCAGTAATAACATGAACAGATTCTCAACATCACCATTCATTAAACGAAAAACATGAGATACCACTACACACCAACTAGCATGGTTAAACTAAAAGAAATGACAGCAGCCAGTGTGGAAGAGGACTTGAAGCCATTGGAACCCTCACAGATCACTGGTGGGAGTACAAAATGGTGTATTTACTTTAGAACACAGTTTGTAGTTGGCTTGTATGGTTAAACATACACTTCCCATGTGGTCCAGCAATTCTTCTTGTTTGGCTTGTTAGTGCCCTTGAGTGGATTCCAACTCCTGCCATCTCTGTGGACAGGAAAATGGAGCCCTGATGAGTTTTTGTTCCATCCTCTCACTGTCCAGTGCTCTATCAGTACTCCAGTGTTTTTCCATTTCCAAAATGGGTGGCTGAGTCTGGAAGTTCTGCTGAAACCACAGTGACCATGGCAGCTATATGTTGCTGTGATGCTGAAAGCTGCACACAGCTGGCAGTGTAACCACGGACAGATGGGTGGTGTGGATCCCTGACGGGAACATGAACCTGGGCCATGGTGTTGAGAGCACTGGATCTTAACCACTAGCACCAGGGCTCCAGCAACTCCACTCTTAGGTATTTACCTAAAAGAAGTGAAAACACATATCTATGCAAAGAACTGTATATGAATGCTCACAGCAACACTACTACTAACAGCCTCAAAATGAACACAGTCCAAATGTCTATCGACAGGCATATGAATAAAGTAATTGTGGTGTATTCATACAATGGACTGCTATTTAGCAATAACAGGAATGAATTGCTAATATATTCAAATATAGGTGAAACTCACAGACATTGATCTGAGTGAAAGAAGCTGGACACTGGAGAGCACATACCGTGTGATTCTTTTCATATGTCGTTTCTAGACCAGGGAAGCCCATCTGCAGCCACAGAAGGGAGATCAGTGGTTGCCTCGGGTAGGAGAAGGGAGATGTGGGGAGAGATGGATAGTACTTCTGTGTAAAGGGCACCAGGAAGACTGTTGGGTGTTGGAAATATCTACATCTTGTCTGCGGTGGTGGTGACAGGGGTGGATACACTGATCACAAGTGATCAGCCTGTCACTTTAAAAGTGTGAACTTTTCAAATATAAATTACACCTCAATATCAAAAAGCTGATTTTTAAATATGACCGGAAGTCATTCATCAGAAAAATCTTTTCCAAAGCCTGAGCTGAGTTCAGTTCGAGAGCTTTAAGAGGAAAGGAAATTTGCCAATGATTAAACAGTCTGTAACACAGAAATCTCCACATTCCAAACATCCTTCCTTTGTATTGCTTCTTTAACATCTTCCCCACAGTTCCCATTCAGAAACAAAACAAAAACCAAAAAACCTTAGCAGGAACTACCTTTTATTTGTACTTAACATTTCTTTTGTTTTCCATGAGGAAAACATCTTGCACTCACTTCACCCACGTTTCCAAATCAGAATTATTAAAACTAAATCTGAAACGTTCCAGATTTACTTTACTTTACTTTACTGAAAGAGTTTTAGTGAGATCAAACAGGAATCGTAAATAAATAGTTCTTACAAAAAAATGAAAATGCAATCTCTGATAATTAGTAAGAATGAACAATGTGGCTTTAGAATTCTGGACAAAGGTCTTACAGACAGGCTTGATTTCCATTTCTATTACATGAAAAGGTCAAATGTCAAAAAATTAGAAGGGTATAAACTTATTTTTAGCATAAACATAATCATTATTTAAAAGTTTCTTTCTTTCACAACTTGCACTATGGGGATTCAGTCTTAAGCGCTTTGCGTATTTGGAATTATTTAGCTAATTTCCTGAGGGTACAGAGTGTTTTCTTCACTCTGATAAATTAGGAAAAGAGCGCTAATAAATTGTGGCACTCAAGCATTCATCGCATAACAGCTCCTTAAAGACAAGTGCTTCTCAGATGTGAAGAACTAGGTAATGTGAAGAAAGATATGTTTTTTAACTTAAATAAATAGCATTTTATGTAATGATGCAATTTAACTGCTTATTCATCTGGAAGTGAATTATTTCGTGAGATGAGGATATGAATCACTTTCTAAACAAGAAAATAAGGATTTGCACTTACAAAGAAATAGGGACAGAAAGTATTGGCAACTAGTGACAAATTGTATATATCTTTTTCTTTTAAGGACTTTTGAAAGCCTGAATGACAGCGTTGGCGCTAGAGGATGACAGCTTCTCCAGGTATCAGAACAGAGACTCCCGAGCAGGTAGTGGCCCCTCCTGCGGCTGCGCAGCTCTGCTACGAGAACCTGAATGGATCCTGTGTCAGGACCCCCTACTCCCCAGGCGCCCGCCTGGCTCTGTACGCTGTCTTCGGCTTCGGAGCCGTGCTGGCTGTATTCGGAAACCTCCTGGTGATGATTTCCATCCTTCACTTCAAGCAGCTGCACTCTCCAACCAACTTTCTCATCGCCTCTCTGGCCGGCGCTGACTTCCTGGTGGGGGTCACTGTGATGCCCTTCAGCATGGTCAGGTCCGTGGAGAGCTGCTGGTACTTTGGGCGGACTTACTGTACGATGCACTCTTGTTTCGAAGGGTCATTCTGTTATGCCTCCATCTACCACTTGTGTTTTATTTCTCTCGATAGATACATTGCGGTCACGGACCCTCTGGTCTATCCAACCAGGTTCACTGCCTCTGTCGCTGGCATGTGCATTGCCTTCTCCTGGCTCCTGTCTGTTATTTTTTCTTCTTCCCTTCTTGGCACAGGTGCAAATGAAGCTGGGCTGGAGGAGCTAGTCAGTGCTCTCACCTGTGTGGGAGGCTGTCAGATTGCAGTGAATCAAAGTTGGGTACTGGTCAATTTTCTATTATTTTTCATTCCCACTCTGGTGATGATAATGGTTTACTCCAAGATTTTCCTCATTGCTAAACAACAGGCTAGAAAGATTGAAAGTCTGAGCAATAAGACTTCGAGATCATCAGGCAGCTACAGAGACAGAGTGTCCAAGAGGGAGAGAAAAGCAGCAAAGACCCTGGGATTCGCCGTGACAGCGTTTCTGATCTCATGGCTGCCCTACTTCATTGACTCGGTCATCGATGCCTTCCTAGGTTTCATCACACCCACGTATATGTATGAGATACTGGTTTGGGTTGCTTACTATAACTCAGCAATGAACCCCTTGATTTATGCTTTCTTTTATCCTTGGTTTCGAAAAGCTATCAAACTCATTGTCACTGGCAAAGTCTTGAGAGAGAATTCCTCAACAATAAATGTATTTTCTGAGTAGGTTCTGCTTTTATATTGGGAAAATTGAAAATAAATTCACGTTGGATGCATAATGAGGAGAAAAAAATTAATCATAAATGTGCAAATTCTTTTATGTAAAATAATTGAATTATGCTTCAACTCTGAGCCAAATGTTTAAACCAGGTTCAAAGTTCTTTGCTAAATATAATATCAGAATCTGATTGTAATGGATACAGCACCACCTTGGAGCCAGAAACAACTGGACTGCAATACCAACTCTGGTATTTCACACTGCGACCTTGGGCTGCTTAATTCTCTGATCCTCAGTGGATTTCTTGGTTAATAACACCTCCCTTGCAGTGTTCTTGAGAAATTTAAAAGAATACATATAAAGGATCTAGTTGATTTTTCTCTAAACCCTACCTTTTATTACTTTATACTAGTTTAATCCCTGGCCATATGTTCTCTCTATTCCTTTATAATATTTTTCTGTTAAAATGTAAATGCAGCTAAGAGATACTTAGAGAGGTGGTGGCTCCTGGCTCAGCAAGGGCAAAGGAGGGAGTCTGCACAGTCTGAGCTTCAGATTTCCAAGTCCAAAAATGTGATTTCAGAGTCAGGAAAAATCAGTCAAGAGATAGATTTGTTAACTACATTATCAATTCAATTATTTACAAGGGGAAAGAGAATTGGTGTCATAAATAAGACTACTCATTCATTCAGTCTGTGCGCTTCTTCCTGGTGAGTAAGGCTGCTCATAAAATGACATTAGAGTTCAGTTAGCATGTTTAAAGCAAGGGCTTTAAGATGTCATTCATTATTGTACTTTATCTTAAGTTAACTTATAATTGACTCACTTACATTATGCATTGTTCCAAAAATTATTTACAAGAGCTTTCAATGATACACTTGAAAGCCTAAATGAAAAATGTTTTCATGTGAAAGGGGTGACTGGGCATGTGTGTATGGTGACGGAGGGTAGTTAGTCTTTGGCTGGTGAACATGATGTAGTCTACACAGAAATCGAAATATAATGATGCACGCTTGAAATTTATATAATGTTATAAACCAGTGTTACTTCAATGGAAAAAAATGTGTTGAGAACCAGCCCTAATTGCCTAGTGGTTGAAGTTCAGCTTCCTCAACACTTTGGAGGCCTGGGTTTGTTTCCTGGTCACAGAATCGCACCACCTGTCTGTCACTTGCCAGGCTGTGGTGGCAGCTCACATAGAAGAACTAGAAGGACTTGCAACTAGATATACAACCATGTACTGGGGATTTGGGGAGAAAACAAAGAAGAGAGGAAGACTGCCAACAGACCTTAGCTCAGAGCAAATCTTCCCCGCAAAAAAGGGAAAGTGTTCAAACAAATAAACTAAAATAAAGGGCTTAAAATGATGACAAGACAAAGGCTGGACAGTGCATTTCCTTATGACCCCCAAACTAGGTTCCAAAGCAAAAAACGGAAACTGAATTAGTTATACAATTCACATTGAAGAAACCCAGCCCATCATTTCAGAGAAGTGTTCTTGGTGCTAAGACTGGTGGATGCTGTTTGTCCCAAGAACAATGTAAATAAATTACTTGATTCTATTCTAGCTTCAGTTTTGTCACAATCAGACATTAAGATTTTAAAATCAGATTATCATATTTTGGTGCAAAAGTTAATAGGTATCAAAAAAATTGCTATTTTTCTCTAATTTTTAGCTTGGTGTAAATCAGCATTCTGTATTTGACATCATTTCTGACTATTGTCACACAAATGCTTTGAACTGGTAAGCCTGTGCCGAGAGAGTGTATTGTTTCTGGTCACACTGTTCTTGTGAGGAACCCTCGTGTCTTTATTTGTTGATTAAAGATGATGCAGATGATTAAGGTGGACTAGACTGCTCAGTATCAGTTTCCCACACTTCTTCCACTCTAACACTAAATACCATCAATTCATTTTGATTCTAGTGGTTTTAGTATAGTGACTTTTTTCTAATGGTGTTCCGCAAGCTATAGAATAAACATATTGCCTCATTTTAAAGATAAAGAAGCTAAGACCAAAGTGTTGAAGAAATCTCGTGAATAGCACAAAGCTTCTGGATTCGCAGAAGTACTTCTGACATCTAGTTCAATACACTGACACCTGTCTTTCCCTTTTTTTTAGCAGCCTTTCAAATACTTTAGACAAATCATCTACTTTTGCCACTTCCTTTCCTAGATCAACATACCATTCTATCTATTTTTATAAATGCTTGAAAACTTTCATTATGAAGACACAGTCTCCTGCCCTCATTGTTCTCTTCTGTGAATACGCTGTTTGTGTAGGGACCAGTCTGCAGCCTTTGCTTCAGTGAACATTTATTGAGTTCTTCTGGTATGCAATACATGAGATTTGGAACAGGATAAAACAATAACAACAACATAAACCTAATAAAGTTTTATCTAAGTTACAGAAAACTCAAGTTGTTAAAGCCGTTTGAAACACAAGATGTTTGTGCAAATTATTTTAAAGGAAAAGTTCAATCATCATAAATAAAAGTATAAACAAAGTTCTTTAGGGAGATGGGGACATTAGAGGGAGTAATTGAATGCTCTGATATAACATTTTAATCTGTAGCTTTCCCCTCCTTCATATTTCTTCATTATTAAAATACTATTTGGTTGTACTAGATTTTTTCACCCTAAGTCTGAAAGGAGGGTCATTCGGATAACTGCGCCTCAACTACTAAGCGGGATTGGTCTGCATGGCAAACAAAATCATGATTTTGTTTTCAGCTATTAATTCACTTGGTTCCTTTGCGCCTTTTCTCCACACAAATCACTTCCTCTCTCCTAAGCACTGTTGAGATTAGAAGTTTCACTGAACTTTTTTCCATGGATATTGTTAGTCCATCATTATGAATAACAACATGATTATGTTTGCAAATTTTATGCACCTTCAGTAACTCGTGTATTTAACATGACTTTGTAAGGTTTCCTTTTAGTTTTCCATGTACAACGATTAAAACAGTAGAGTCTGTAGATGCATTTCTGTGTATTCTCCTTTCTCAGGAACCGCTATGATCATTGAGTCTACGACATTACTTTCTGTTTTCTAATGATCTGTTGTGAGTATTTGTTTCTCCAATAAAACTGTGCTACTCAAAAGAATGTCCCTTCTTGGTCATCTTTACACCTCCAGCTGGACCTTACAGAGGACGTGGAAATAATGGATAATCAATAAGTGTTTACTGAATAAATAGAGTGTATTCCTTTAAATATAGAAATATTTGAATGTTTATATAAAATGTGCATGGTCATGTTAAGAAAATAATAGGATTTCTCTCAAGCTGTATTTGTAAGGACAGCTCTCACATATTTATGATATTTATCAACTAGCTTTGAAGGATTTTATAGAACTTCAATTATATTTAGAGGTTCAATTACATATAATTAGAATTCTGGTTCAAAAAAATCCCTCAAAACTTCAAAGCATTGCTCCACTGCCTTCTAGGACAAGTGTACTGGTAAGAAGGATGATGCCAGCACGGTGTTCTTTCCTTTCTCTTGAGCTATCTACCTCCCTCTGGCCATTCTTCTAGGAACTTTGAAGATTTTCTTTTTATCCTTATCTGAATTTGTTTCCTGTATATCTTTCATTTGTCCTCTTTGCACTTGGTAGATACTTTGAATTTGAAGCCTCAGACCTCTTTAACCCAGAAGAAACTTTCTCTACAATTACTTTTGATATTTTCTTCCTTTCACGCTTTCTGATTGCTCTCTCTGGGACTGAGAATTTCTCCCAGGCTCTATTGAAAAGAACAGTGCTTACCTCTCTAGTATCCTTCTATTGTGGGTATTTTGGGGTGTGCTTTTCTCTACTCTAGTTTTTCAATCAATTGGATCCCATCTGATCTTTATCATTCAGATGGACTTTTTGGGGCATTTCAATGAGATTTCAGGAATAAGGTATGTTAAACTATGTGCTCTGTGATCTTGAAAGGGCTGGTCTTCATTCAGTTGGAATGTAACATTTCAACCATTCCAACTGTGAAAATGTTGAAATGTTTAGATACTGGTAGGTAAATACTTATTGCCCTGAGTCCCCATGCGACCCCTTGCTACCTCCCCCTGCATCCTCCTCCCAAACTCCAGGGCTCCTCCTGATCCAGCAACTGAAGGATCAACGCGAGGCCAAGGAGGGCATCTCTGGCCTCTCAGAATAGCATCCTTTCTGACTGGTCATTGGCCACATCTTGCCATACGGTTTTTAGTGTTTTGAAATATCAACCCTGAATATTGACCCAGAAACCAAGTGGTCACATTTTGAAGAGCACCTCATCAACCACAAAATTATTTATGATCATGAAAGCTTAAATAGGGGAAATTTAAGAACGTATTCAAAATTATGAATTGATTGTTTAATTATTATTTACTTTCTAAGAAATGAACGAGAGCTCTTAAAATATATGATAGGATGTTGGAAGTATTCTTTATTCAGGAAAAGCATGAAGAAATGGGACTCCATCCATTTTCTTCATCCTCCGCTCTAGTCTGATTGGGAAGCATGGCTCATCAAATATGTCTCTAGATATGGGACAGTCTGCTTTTGGTGCTGTACAAACACAATGGTTTCACTAATTTCTCTACTCGTACAGGCACACCTGCTCTGTGGACTCTCCCTTCCCAATCTTTAGGAACGCTGTTGGCAGGTCTCATTGCCTTCTGCCCAACTTCCAAGATTTAAAATCCCAAATGAAAGTCCATTCTAATTCAGATTAAAACTTTAAAATCACAACCAGTTTAGCACTCTCCTCTTTCCTGCCCGAGTCAGTGCAATCCAGGCCTCGGTCTTTGGAACCTGGAGCAGGAGGGATGTAAGTCTATTTTTTAACTCTTCCTTACACCCTCCTTTCCTCCTGTGGACCCACCCAGCCTCCAGGGTGGAGCGGGAATGGAATAAGGAGAATAGCAATAATGGAGGAAAAGTCTTTCTTCTGCCTGGTAGTGTCCTAGTCCTGATGGACAATGCCTGGAATGTGGCAGGTGTCCAAAGGTAGGCTCTGTGACGAGGTACATGTGTGACTCCTTTTGGGGGAAGCCTGTCCACTGTCCAGATTCCTGATGTGGGTGAGCCACTCCAGTAGGCCTCTTCCAACTCCTCCTCAGAGTCTGTCCATGACGGGAAATATCATAGGCTTTTACTTCAAAGTTCCCTTTGCCCAGAGGACTACTCCACTGAGGAAGATACTGGCAAGAGGATTCAAGCTTGATTCCCATTTAGATCTGCTTATTCAGTTGACTTGCTGACCTGCCCTGTGTCATGTTGAGCAGAGGAAAGTGGAATAGGAGAGAAATGGCTGGGAGAAAAAATGGTCTGGCAGGGAGACAAGCCTATGTTGTCACTGATTCAGGTGGCAAAGATGTGTGAGTTTCACATAGGCTAGAGGACGCGTGGAAACCGGTCAGGCTCAGTCCTTGTTGCAGGTCTTTCAGTTCAGACAAGTTGTGACACATCCACCAGGACTTGAGGGGGATGCTGGAGAGGTCAAACCAGCACTGATCACAAGCATCAGGCTATTGGGGTTGGGAATGGCTCCTGCAGGGAAGCCTGAAGAACCCGGATGGGTACCGCCAGAGACAGACGTTATTGGGATGCTCATTACACAGAGGCCATGACCACCAAGCAAAGGTTACACGGAGACCAAATTTCGTATAAAATTATTTTGCTCCTTTTCTTCTACTCTATCCTTCTCCCTCTGGGATAGAATAGGAATGAGGGTTAGACAAAGAATGAGAAACCAGACAGGCCCCTTCCCTAAAACCAGGCTTTTTAAGCTTAGACCCGGTGAGCACAGGGATACTCAATGAGATACAGATGGAAGTTTTAAGCTGGAGTGGACCGAGATGGAAATTGTAAACACTCAGAGTAACTAGACAGATGTGAGATCTACCTGCGATCTAACAAAGGGAAGAAGAAGGAAGATTTGCTAGAGCAAGTTTAGAGGCTGTGATTGCAGAAAAAATCATTTCTTGTTGTTTCTCACCAGAAAGAGTTCCATAAGCAGTAAACACACATATCTAAGAAATATTTACTATACACAAGTGAATTATGTGATAAATCAAGACAAGAACTGATACAGTGTACAGAGTCCATTGACCTCCCCACCTTCCAAGGACACTGTGCCTGGGCCCTACACAGAGAAATATATCTGGGCTTGGGGTCAAAAATGGCCACTTTGGCCCTGACTCTAAGGCACAAGTTACAAAGAAGATGTCCTGCGTCATGTTCCTTGTCTGGGTTGGCCACCCTGATGGGCACCTGACTGGACTTTAGAAACATCCCATCCATGGGAACAAAAAAAGATAGAAGCACCCCATCCATGGGAACAAGAAGAAATAACTCAAAGTATCCAAATTCAGAAACCCTGAGTCAGAACCTAGAGAAACCTTAGGATAAAAGGGAGTCACAAGCATAGAACAATTGGGAGTCTCGCTGAGGAAAGGATGCTTTGCCTCAGACCTGGATAATCGGCACTCCCACCCGCTGTACAAACTATTGGGACTTCCCCGGCTGATTGTGGTGTGGGTGTTGTAAGTACCAATTTCTTGTTCCCCTTTATCATTGCTCCTCATTCTGTTTCCCCTTATCAATAAACTTTGATTGCTTAAATAACCAAGTAGCCTTGAAGTTACTTGTCACTCCTTGCCCTTTGTGGCTGCGGGCAGCATACAGTTATGCAATATCTTGAATTGCTTATACTGCTAACTAGGTATATTGATAGTGTGTTATCAGCCAACCACCGTTCAGTGACAGTTGAGCACTTTGACCCTGCTTTGTGTTCTTTACCTTTAGCCTCTAATCCAGGAAGACAAGAGTACAAAACATTTCTCTCCCCTTTCTCTCATTAACAAACTTCTGAGTTTGGGCAGTGGAGAGACCTCAGAGAATCATTAACACATCTTTCTCCCAACTCCAACATAGTGAAGAATGTCTCACACTCTCAGTCACTGGGGACATGGTTTGTTTAATTAACTTTTATTTTAGGAATATCTGTGAAGATCAGAACCTGTAAACTGATTGTCAAGTGTGGACATGAGACTGAAAACTTTAGATGATGCAAGACAGTCAAAGTTTGCCTCCAGATCCTGCCCTAGGTGTTAGAGCCCTAACCCCTGAGAAACAGGATTGCTGCCTAATCTTCACCTTTATCTGATACAGGTGCGTTTACTCAGCATGGTCTAATGAGCACAACAGGAAGATCACGCACATGCAGGAAGTTTAGAGTCCTTAGGAGGAGCCTCCGATTTACACAGCATCTCAGCATGGGGCTGGCTGCTCTCCATAGCCCATCCCCCAATATGAAAGTTCAAAATGACCTAGATTCTGCTAATAGCTTTCAATGATGTAGCAAAAAAAGAAAGTGGAAAAGTGCAGGACAACCCTTTTTTTTTCTTCATAGACATTTCATGTCTCTTTCTCCGTGTGGTTGATTTCTTGGACGTCTGCTTGCATCGGATCACGTCAGGGCTATTATCACTCAGTATTACGTCACTGTGCTTAATGCTTGGAGTTGACCAGATGCTGCCCTGTTTGTTTCGAGGGGTTTAATAAGGGCTTAGCTGCTAAAATACCATCTTTGTGATTAAAATACTGGTGGGTTACCACAGTGGGTCCTAGGAACTTGGGTTTCAGAAATAATAAAATTGGTTAAAACAACTTGGGAAAACAACAGATAATTACTAACTATTAACTTTGCCAACTAGGTACATGATAAAGAGCAGCAACAGCAGCATGACAACTTTAGGTACTTTGCCATAATTTCATAAAAGCAAAGTACATTTTAATATCAAATGTATAGCAAAGACATCATTAAAACATAAAGGACAGTCCTGTAAATTGAATAACCTTCCCATCATGAGACGTTTGTCCCACTGTGCTTATTTCTTTCATTTTCCTCTGATCCATGAGAACTTCGCCCAGTCCAGCACCGATTCCTAGACTGGCACTTGGACACAACTGGGTTAGGATCCAAGACAACACCAAAGTGCATAAACACTGAGAAATGACTTTAGAAACATGTTTCCTTCTGTGTAGGTTCCACACCTGGAATCCTGGCCTTCACCTGAGAACTCTGCCTTCCAGCAGGCAGATGAGAAGGTGGGCCTCCTCCTGTGCCTCCTTGTCGTGTTAGGGCATCTCCCTCCATCTTCCCTAAAACCCCCAGTGCCATCAGGTTGTACCACCTCTGCCCCTCTTCAGGACTGCCAATCACTGACCCGGGGTCCTCCCTCCCCCTTCACTTTAACTTGAATACCCAGCACTCTGCCACTGTCTCCAGTTCTACTCTCAATATACACAAAATGCAAAACATAGCACTTGCTATAAAATGTGCTTTAGAAATATTAACTCCAGTAGTCATCATAACAACCCCATGAACAAGGAACTATTGTTATCCTGACTTCATGGCTGAGAATACTGAGGCCTCAGGATAAGAGATTGGGCAGAGGTGGGTTCACACCTAGGCAGACGGGGTCCAGAGTCCATGCTCTTGCCCCTGTGCCGAGCTGCCTCTCGGTTCCTGGAAATCCTCTCCTTCATGCTTATCACCTCTGCCCCCCTCAGTCTCTCTCACGTAGTCATAACCAGGACTTGTAATTTACAGGCCACAACCTCTTCTCTGAAATCCTTGGGACTTCCAAAAATCAGAATGTTTTTATTTAGAAAGGCACCTCCATTAGCTATTTTGAATATAGCAGTGAAGTAGGTGAATAAATTTCTAACCTAGGTGATTTATAATTAAGTAGCCTGAATGTGGCAAATTATTAAACAAACATGGCAGTAAATAGATAAGGTTATTATGACACTCAGTGCTTAGCCAGTGCATTTGGGATACAGAATTGAATTTCTGTGCCCAAAAACTGATGATGCAAACTCTGGTCTTGGTGACCACCTGCTGATCTTCACAAAGGAGCTCACGTTCCTCTCTCTATTAGGCTCAATGGTAACTCTCCTCTCCTCACCCCATTCCCCCACCCCCCCAGCAAAAGAAAGATACGTCCACCTCCTAACCCCTAGACCGAGACCTTCTTTGGGAAGAGAATCTTTACAGATATAATTAAGTTGAGGTTCTTGAGAAGATTACCCTCTGTTGCCTGGATGGGCCCTAAATCCAAGGCCAGTATCTGATGAAGTTCCATTTGTTTATTTTTTTCTTTTGTTTCTCTTAGAGTAGACATGGTATTCGAAAAGATCCTTCTAAGAACAAAGTCAAAGAGTGCACTGCCTATATCTTCTTCAAGCAGTTGCATGGTTTCACATCTTAGCTTTAGTTCTTTAATAGATTTTGAGTTAATTTTTGTGTATAGTGAAAGATAATGGTCTACTTTCACTCTTCTGCATTTGACTGTCTAGTTTTCCCAGTACCATTTATTGACAAGACTTTCCTTTCTTCATTGTATGCTCTTGGTTCCTTTGTCGAACATTAGCTGTCCGTAGATGTGTGGTAATATTTCTGGGCTTTCAATTCTGTTTGACTTTCTGTGTGTCTGTTGTTGTGCCAGTACCATACTGTTTTGATTACTGTAGCTTTGCAGTATATTTTGAAGTCAGCAATTGTGATGCCTCCAACTTGTTCTTTTTCTCAGGATTGCTTTAGCTATTCAGGATATGTTGTTGCCCCATATGAACTTTAGGATTCTTTGTTCTATTTCCATGAAGAATGTCATTGGGATTCTGATTGGGATTGCACTGGATCTGTAGATTGCTTTAGGAAGTATGGTCATTTTCACTATGTTTTTTCTTCCAATCCATGAGCACGGAATCTCTTGCCCTCAGGGCTGAGGGGCAGCCTTTTTACAATGCTGTAGTTAGGAGTTTTATTTCTCCTTCTCATTCCTCCATTGGGATTAGTCTTTGAAACTACTAGGTACATCTTATTTTCAATTCCCTTCCTATTTCCTACTTTTCTATGAAATATTTTGCTTCATTGTGTCTATTTTTTTGTTGGGTCTGAGTAGCTGAATCCTTAGTTGTGCAAACAAATTCTTATTAGTGGCTGTTTCTTTCTCTACCTCTAATTAATTAAACTCTTTCTGATTAATACATCAGCTCCTCAGTCTGACAGGTCACAAAGCATTGATTAGATGGCTGATTTTTTTTCCTGAGGATGCAGTCTAATTACTTGAAGCAATTGGGGAGGCCCTCTGGTCTCTTGGTTCCATTTTGGATTGTTGGGTCCATCTCATGTTGCTGTAGGGGTGGGGCTGGGCACCCTAGACTCCTTCCTTAATGATTGTCCTATCTCAAGCCAAGGCTCAAAGCTCATCACTCTCAGCTTGTTTCGATTCTGTTGATTTCAGTTGCACTTTCTACACTTGTCACAAATGGGGCCCTGAAAGTTGTGGGGGACAGGTGAAAAGGAGAAACAATATGTATCCTGACTGAATATCCTGAGAATTAGCTCAGACAGAATAACTGAACGTTACAGCTGGTAGAAACTGGAAGATATCGAGCTCTTTGTTTATAAACTAATTTATGGAGGTGGAGGGTTCTGTCCATGTTCTTCCTGGAACAAGCTCCAGGCCTCCCCCCATCCCGCCACTTCCAGACCACAGCAAGGCTCTCATCTCTCTCTCTCTTTTGGGGGTACACTATTTCTACTGAGTTAAATTTCCCTCTGCTAGGAAAGGTCTGAACACCCCATCTATTGTTCCACTCCTTTTCTATTTCCTTCTTCCTAGTGTATATTACCTGAAAATTCTTCAAATATTGAAACAGCATTTTTGCATTACCCCATTTGTAGGAACCACTCTGTCTACACTTGCCTCTCTCGGAGCTTACTGCGTCATCACTGGCTATTGTCACTCACCTTTATCGTCCTTCTCACAATTTGTATTCATAGATCCATGTCTCTGTTTACTTGTTAAGGTTTCTTTCCCTCTTGAGACCGCAGGCTTCATGAGGAAAGACATCACATTGTTTTGTTCATTACTATGTAGCCAGCTCCTGGCATTCAATAAAAACGTATTGAATGGATGAATTAATGAATATATCTCAGAAAAATGGAGGGAGATATAAAGTTATTTCTTTCCCCAAAACGGCTGTATCATGTGATACTCTTTTATTGCCAGGAACAATGGTTTTCACTGAGACAGGCCATTGAAGACCTTTGCCCCTCAGAGGACATTTGGCAATGTCTGGAGACACTTTGGTTTTTACATTGGGGGGATTTTACTGGAATCTACTGGCATCTAGTAGCAGGGGTGTGGTTAAAACACCCTTCAATGTACAGGACAGATCCCCACATCAAAGAGTTATCTGAACTCAGATGCCAATAATGATGACGTTGAGAAAGCCAGGCCTCAACCTTTGCCTGGGTGAGCAATTGACATTATTCTACAAAATCAGACTCTCAGAAAATATTAGGAATAATCTGAAAGATCATTGGGTTAAGAGTGTTAACTTTCTTAGTAGACCATTCCCTTACACCATGCACAAAAATCAACTCAAAATGGATTAAAGACTTGAATGTAAGACCCGAAACCATGAGACTTCTAGAAGAAAACATAGGCAGTACGCTCTATGACATTGGTCTGAGCAGCATATTTTCAAGTCCCATGTCTGATCGGGCAAGGGAAACAAAAGAAAAAATGAACAAATGGGACTACATCAAACTAAAAAGTTTCTGCACAACAAAGGAAACCATCAACAAAACGAAAAGACAACCTAACAATTGGGAGAAGATATTTGCAAACCACATATCAGATAAGAACTCATACAGCTCAACAACAAAAAAACCCAACAATCCAATTAGAAAATGGGCAAAAGATCTGAACAGAGATTTCTCCAAAGAAGAAATACAGATGGCCAACAGGCACATGAAAAGATGCTCAACATCATTAGCTATCAGGGAAATGCAAATCAAAACTACAATGAGGTATCATCTCACTCTGGTCAGAATGGCTATAATTAACAAGACAGGAAACAACAAATGTTGGAGAGGATGTGGAGAGGTGGGAACCCTCGTATACTGCTGGTGGGAGTGCAAACTGGTGCAGCCACTATGGAAAGCAGTATGGAGTATCCTCAGAAAATTAAGGATAGATCTACCATATGATCCAGCTATTCCACTGCTGGGTATTTATCCAAAGAACTTGAAAACACAAAGGCATAAAGATACTTGCACCCCTATGTTCATTGCGGCATTATACACAATAGCCAAGACTTGGAAGCAACCTAGGTGCCCATCAAGGGACGAATGGATAAAGAAGATGTGGTATTTATACACGATGGAATACTACTCAGCCATAAGAAACGACGAAATCCAGCCATTTGTGACAACATGGATGGACCTTGAGGGTATTATGCTGAGTGAAATAAGTCAGAGGGAGAAAGTCAAATACCATATGATCTCACTCATAAGTAGAAGATAAAAACGACAAAAAAAAAAAAAACCACATAGCATTGGAGATTGGACGGGTGGTTACCATTGGGGAAGAGGGGAGGGGGGAGGGCAAAAGGGGTGACTAGGGTCACATGTGAGGGGATGCACTATAATTAGTGTTCGGGTGGTGAACACGATGTAATGTATCCAGAATTTGAAATATGATGTACATCCAAAAATAAAAATTAAAAAAAAAAAGAGTGTTAACTTTCTTGATTAGGAATCAGATGGCCAGATGGATTAGTAATAATACCTATGGCACTTTATAACTTGAAAAGTGAGTTCACGAATATCAATAAGCTCCCGGCCCTGCAGTGGCAAGAGTCTTGAGCCCTTCTTTGAGGAAGCTGGGTAATGCTTTCCCTTGCTCTGCAGTGTGCCAACATTCCAGAGATGGGAAATTACCAAAAAATGTGTTCCCAGTTTCCAGTTTTCTGCTCAACATTTCTTATTTGACTTCTTTTAGCATTGGGAACAGAAAGTTCTATCACCTGGAACCACAAAGGTACAGTCAGAGGGGTCACTGTCCTTTTCTCATGTGGATGGAGAGAGCTGGCAGATGTGCTTTGAGCAACAAGGTCTGGAAAGGAGAATGGATCTGCTTCCTCCAGCACTGACAGTGGTGGTACCTCAGACACGCTGGTGTGTCTGCATACCATGCTGTTTTTCAACTCTTTTGTGTAATGTAATTCCTCAATCTCAAGTTGTCCTCAATGTGTGCTTACATTTCTGCTTGTTGGTGGCCAGTGCAGATGCAAAAATGATTCTTAACAGGAGAGAAAAACCAAGTATTGACTCTCAATGCTTGTACCTAATTGTATCTCTGTAACCAAAATCCAGTAAGGTGGATTGAAAAAAGGGGAAAACTTCAAGTCTGCACACTAAGAAAAGAGAACTCATTGGCCCCAAAAAAGATAATGGCTCAGCTAATGTCATATAAAGACATGTTTTGTAGAATAACTTTCTTAATAATCACTATTGAAAATAATCTTCCAAGTTCACACCTTGAACTACAGGGATTCCATCTGGGGATTTTCCCATCGATGGCAAATATTTATCTGGAAGGAGTGCATGCTATAGGCAGTAACGCAGGTCAGACGACATAGAGATAAAGCTAACAGGAGGTGATCCTTCAACTGTGTAATTCCTTCCCACATCAGTGCCTGTTGCAAAGAAGAACTCTGGAGGTAAAAAAGAAAAATTTATGTCTACGACTAAAAGGAAATTTTACCAAATTAAGGCAATCATGAATTAATTACTTGAAATTAACATCCAGTAATCTTGTATAATTTAATTTTTGTTCGATTTTATTTTGTTATAGAAAAACTTGAGATTTATAATAAAAATCTAAAATTGAAAAACAATTAGAAATAATATCTGATAATTTCCTCAGGTATCCTGGGGTACGTATGTTTTTTCCCCCAGGAATGTAGAAAATTAGAATCCTATGTTCTTTATAATAATCAAGAAGGAAAGAGTTCTCCACATGTCAACAGCAGCATCATGAGTGACCACTGGTCCCCCGCTGCAGTGGAGCAGCTCTGCTATGAGAACGTGACTGGATCCTGTGTGAAAACTCCCTACTCGCCCGGGCCCCGGATCCTTCTGTACGGCGTCTTCGTCTTGGGCGCTGTGCTGGCTGTGTTGGGAAACCTTCTGGTGATGATTTCCATCCTTCACTTCAAGCAGCTGCACTCTCCAACCAACTTTCTCATTGCCTCTCTCGCTTGCGCTGACTTTCTGGTGGGGGTCACTGTGATGCCCTTCAGCATGGTCAGGTCCGTGGAGAGCTGCTGGTACTTTGGGCGAAGCTTCTGCACTTTCCACACGTGCTGTGATGTGGCTTTTTGTTACTCTTCTCTCTTCCACTTGTGCTGCATCTCCATCGACAGGTACATTGCTGTCACTGACCCTCTGGTCTATCCCACCAAGTTCACGGTGTCTGTGTCAGGGATGTGCGTCAGCATCTCCTGGATCCTGCCCCTTGTCTACAGCGGTGCTGTGTTCTACACAGGTGCCTATGACGATGGGCTGGAGGAATTATCCAGTGCCGTCAACTGTGTAGGAGGCTGTCAGACAGTTGTAAATCAAAACTGGGTGTTGATAGATTTTCTCTCCTTCTTTATACCTACGCTTGTTATGATAATTCTCTATAGTAATATTTTTCTGGTGGCTAGACAGCAGGCTAAAAAGATCGAAAGTACTGGTGGCAAAACGGAATCATCGTCAGATAGTTATAAATCCAGAGTGGCCAAGAGAGAGAGAAAAGCAGCTAAAACGCTGGGTGTCACGGTGGTGGCATTCACGATTTCATGGTTACCGTATAGTATTGACTCATTAATCGATGCCTTCATGGGCTTCATAACCCCTGCCTATATTTATGAGATTTGCTGTTGGGGGGCCTATTATAACTCAGCTGTGAACCCTCTGATTTATGCTTTATTTTATCCTTGGTTTAGGAAAGCCATCAAAGTGATTGTGAGTGGTCAGGTTTTCCAGGACAGTTCTGCAAGCATGAATCTGTTCTCTGACCAAAGATGAGCTATTGTACCGAGGAAGCTGAAGATATTTTTACATTTTCTAAATGAAATGAGTTTTTAAAAGTCAAATAAGAAAACTAATAGAGAGAAAACAAATTGCTCTTTAAGTTTAACAGGATGAATCAATGTTTTCCAGTCTTGTTAGGATATGCCTTTCCCCGTCACTTCTCCAAAGACATTTATTTGACTAATCAACGTTAAATCCCCGTTTGTTAACTGCTGCGGAGCTCAGCGTACCCCGCTCCCTGCAGACACTCCCCTCCCTCCCTTTTCCCTTCTGCTCCATTGACTCTTCCCTTTGTAACCTGAAAACATCTTTGTTTTCTTTGATTGTTTTCCTCTTCCTTACAACATTTTCCATTCACTCCCAACTTGTCAAAAATGCCTCTGTGATTGGCTTTCACTGGGGTGTTGCTTCTTTTTGCTTTGCTGGTCTTCCCAAGGAGAACTTTTGGGTAGCAACGAAATCTATAATGCGTACTGTCTGTCCAGTGTCTGCATCAGGAATTTGCTCCAGCGTCTCCTGGATCCTACCCCTTGTGTACAGTGGTGCCCTGTTCTACACGGGTGCCCATGACAATGGGAAGAGGAATGAGTGAATTCCCTCAGCTGTGTAGGTGGTTGTCAGTTGGTTATAAATGAATTTTGGACATTGATAGACTTTCTATTTTCCACGTAGCTTTCTTAAGATGATTCTGTACATTAATATTTTCCTTCTGGTTAAAAAACAGGCTAAAAAGATTGAAACTATTCATAGACAATAGAATCATTATTGGGAACTTCCAAGACCAGTGTGACAAAGAGAGAGAGAAGAGCAGCTAAAACCCTGGCATCATGGTGGTAGCGTTTTGATCTCATGGTTACAGTATGTGACTGATTCACTCATTTGATTCCTTTTTGGGTTTTATAACACCTTCATATGTTTATGAAATATTTTGCTGGCTCAATTCTTATAATTCTGCTGTAAATCCTTTGATTTATGCTTTATTTTAGGAGAGCAATAAAACTCATAACTGGCCAAGTATTAAAAGACAGTTTATTAACCATAACTTTATTTTCTAAATAGGCCTAATTTCAAATTGAGGTATTTGGTGACATACCAGGAATTTCCTGGTCTAAATAATGGTAGACACAAGGTTCATATTTCTAATTTCCTCAAATCTGGGCTGTCCCCTGCTCTGTCAGTTGTTATTTTCCTGTTCCAGGCCTCCTTTCCAGGTCCCTTTCTGTCCCTGTCAGAGGCTCCTGTTCCCTGTTCCCTGAGAAGGTCTGTGTCCCCGTCTCTCTCTGGACTCAGTTAACTTTGCTGTCATGTCAGCAGCTGGTTTCCTGGGGTCCTGTCTTTCTGGGTTCTGAGAGCTCTCTGAGCCTCATCCAGCAGCTTTCCAGCCTCTGGGCAGGACTCCCATTATATAATTGGGGAGATCTTGTAAATGTGGGAATAACCGTGAGCAGGTGGTACAATTTCCGCAGTAGTGATTGTCCTTTCCTGTGGCTGTTCCCTCATTTCATGTGTTGTTTTTCCCTCTCGTCTTGGTGGAGGAAATTTTCTGTCATTTGTTTTGTGTAAACACTATCCAGAGCTTATACATTGTACATGGTTAAAAATAACAATGTACTGTGAGCTATGGGAGAAGGATGGATTATGCAAGAAATGTTGATGAGGCAAATGACTTTTGGGAAAATATCGTTAAGCATCCTGCTTCATGTATTTCACAAAATCAAAACTGATTTCTTACAGATGTTAAAAAATTAGAGAAAATATAGCTTTTATAATTTTTCATTGGTGGAATTATACCAGAAAACTCATATAAATTCATACATTCCATTTAAATTCTTTAAACTTTGAGATAAAACACAGCTGGGACCCCCCAGTGGTATAGTTGTTTAGTTCACGGGCTCTGCTTTGTTGGCCCAGGTTCATGGGTTCAGATCCTGAGCACAGACCGATGCACTGCTCATCAAGCCATGCTGTGGCAGTGTCTCACATACAAAAAGAGGAAGACTGGCACAGGTCTTAGCTCAGGGACAATCTTCCTCACACACACACACACACACACACACACACAAAAGCCATGTTAAGGAAAAAAAAGACAAACTTAGAAAAACTATTGGCAGCATACACAATGAAGAGAGAATTAATATCTTTAAAAATATAAATGCTTTTTACAAAACAGTAAGACAGAGATGAACATTCCACTAAACAAATAAACAGGCAATCGTACAGAGGGAAATATAAATGGCTAATAAATACGTTAAAATGCCAAATGTATAAATAATAAAAAAATGCTAATAAGAATGCAGTAGGGTTTCATACATCAGCTGAGCAAATATCAGAAGCACCAATAAGACCCAATGTTAATTAGCGTGTGGGAAATCAACAAGAGGTGAGCACAATCATGTGCATCTCAGGAAAACATGATTCAGTCTCTCCTTTCTGAGGTGAATTAAAATATTTACATAAATTTAAATCATACATGTCACTTGACTCTATAGTTCCATTTCTAGCAAGTAATCCTAAAAAAAGAATCAGACAAGGAAGCAAACACGACTAGGACATTCAGTGTAGAACTCTTAATTATGAACTTGAAATACGTAGATCAATATGGGATAAATTAAATAAATTGTGCTCCAACTATGTCATGGAATGTAGCGAAGACATTAAAAAGTGCTAACAAGTTCTATATAAATTGACATGGAAAAAAAACCATAATGCATCTTTTGACTAAACACAAAAAAACCCAAAAAACCCTGACCCAGATTATAAAACAGCATATGTCAATGGCCCCCACGTAGGCATATACTTCTACATGCTTTTACAAAGTCTAACCTTATGTGCAATGCACAGTGTGTGTGCATAGCGGGATTTACTTTGTCATTTACCATCATGATGTTTGGGATGAAATAAACATATTAAAATTGATATTACCAGTACATGTCTCTGTTCTTATCTGAGCATTGAATTAGGCATGCCTGTGTATATCATTGTTTTGTTTTAGGATATTATCTTTTGAGCATATATCTCTGGTATATTTTCTCTTACCTAATGAAACTAAATTGCACCTGCATTGGTATGTTTTAGTGACTACATCTTAAAGTGATGGAAGTATCTTAGGAATTATATCTTAAAGTATTTGTGATAACTTTTTGCAGCAGGTCTTTAACATTCTCCAATTATTCCTCTCTAATCTTAATTATGTGCTGTATTCAGGAGCTGTGGAAGCTGCTGAGTCTGCATTCCATTTGTGTTTTATTTCTATTCTTTATAGCATTTCTTGAAAGTGGTAAACAGCAACAGTAGATGTGTCGGGGACAAGCTGTAGGAACAGCCCATCTTCTGAGACAGGAAGGCGGTGTCCCTAGAGAACCACCGCTCAGGGGTGAACCAGAAAGTACTGAAGACAAACCCTGGTCATGTGATCTTGGACAACTCGCCTAACATCCCCCAGCTTCAGATCACTCATCTCTAAGAGGGGCGTGATGGTACCCACAACAGAGGGCTGTACAAGTGAGGGTAAGGTAGGAAAAGGAGCTAACACAGAGTTAGCACTGGGTTACTATATGGTAACCAATAACATAGTATAATCTGGATAGATGACAGACAGATATAATGTAAGAATCATTAATGCAAATAATAGGAGCAAGTGGATGATCTTTTCTTCCAAGTTCAACTTCACTTTTTTTTTGTTTTGAGGAAGATTAGCCCTGAGCTAACTACCGCCAATTCTCCACTTTTTGCTGAGGAAGACTGACCCTGAGCTAACGTCTGTGCCCATCTTCCTCTGCTTTATATGTGGGACGCCTCCCACAGCATGGTGTGCCAAGTGGTGCCACGTCCGTACCCAGGATCCGAACAGGGGAACCCCGGGCGGCCGAATTGGAACGTGCGAACTTAACCACTGCGCCACCAGACCGGCCCCTCAGCTTCACTTCTAAGGAGTGACTGGAATGATGGGTGGGGTGTTTAAGCAGGTGGGGAGGTGAGTGAGGCCCTCCAGCAGGTGCAGGTGAACAGTGACCTGTAGCTGGCTCTTCAGAGCACGTGAGCCTGAGAGGCAGGAGTCGGTGACCACACAGAGGAGGGCTTTCAAGCTTTCGCACAGTCCAAATGCTGAAATTCCAAAAGCTGTAACGTTGGCAGTCAGTGCCTAACTGATTTGGTGACAAACTCTGAGATGAGGTCCTTTCCGGTGTTCCTTTCTGCCTCTCTGTCTGAGTAGCCCTGCTCTGGTGCAGAGACAGTAATGTGTCGACTACAAGTGCTTCTCCTACTTCACTGCTACATTCAAAATAGCTAATGGATGTGCCTTCCAAATAAAAATACGGTGATTTCTGGAAGTCCCAAGGGTTTCAGAGAAGAGGTTGTGGCCTGTGAATTACAAGTCCTGGTTATGACCGCATGAGTGAGAGACTGAGGTTGGGGGAGCTGATGACCTTGAAGGAGAGGATTTCCAGGACCCTAGAGGCAGCTCGGCACAGGGGCAAGAACATGGACTCTGGACCCAGTCTGCCTAGGTTTGAACCCAGCTCTGCCCAACTTCTTATCCTGAGCCTCAGTATTCTCAGCTGTGAAGTGGGGATAACAGTACCACCTCTTCATGGGGTTGTTATGGTGACTATTGGGGTGACATTTCTAAAGCACATTTTATAGCAAGTGTTATGTTTGACGTTTTGTGTCTATTGAGAGTAGAACTGGAGACAGCGGCAGAGTGCTGGGTATTCGAGTTAAGGTGAAGAAGGAGGGAGGACCCTGGGTCAGTGATTGGCAGTCCTGAAGAGGGGCAGAGGTGGCATAGTCTGATGGCACTGGGGGTTTTAGGGAGGAGGAAGGGAGATGCTCTAACACGACAAGGAGGCACAGGAGGAGGCCCACCCCCTCATCTGCCTGCTGGAAGGCAGAGTTCTCAGGTGAAGGCCAGGAGTCCAGAAGGTGCAAGGAACCTATGCAGAAGGAAGCATGTTTCTAAAGTTATTTCTCAATATTTATGCATTTTGGTGTTGTCTTGGATCTTAACCCAGTTGTGTGGAAGTGCAGTCTGGGAATCGGTGCTGGACTGGGCAAAGTTCTCATTGGTCGGGGACAAAGAGAAAACTAAGAACAATGACACACGTATCTCAGAATTTAAAGTTTATTCAATTTATGTTACTGTCCCTTATCTTAGATTACATTCTTCCTTAAGTTTTGATATTAAAATGTACCTTTCTTTTATGAAATTATGGCTAAGTACCTAAAGTTGTCATGCTGCTGTTGCTGCTCTTTGTCATGTCCCTAGTTGGCAAAGTTAAAATTTGGCAATTGTCTGTGGGTTCCCCAAATTGTTTTAACCAATTTTATTATTTCTGAAACCCAAGTTTCTAGGCACCACTGACCTGACCCATTAGTATTTAATAGCAAAGGTGGTATTTTCAGCAGGTAAGCCTTTTATTACATCCCTCAAAACAAGCCAGGGCAGCGTTGGTCAACTCTGAGCATTAGGGCCAGTGACGTAATACTGAGTGATAATAGCCCTGACGTGATCCGATGGAAGCAGATGTCCGAGAAATCAACCACCCAGGGAAACCGACATGAAATGTCTACGATGAAAGATAAGGCTTGTCCTCCACTTCCACTTTTTTTTTAACTACATAATTGAAAGTTATTAGCAGATTCTAGGTTATTTTATGCTTTCATATTGCGGATAGGTCTATGGAGAGCAGCCAGCCCCATGCTGAGATGTTGTGTAAATCAGAGGCTCCTCCTACGGCCTCTAAAATTCCTGCACGTGCGTGATCTTCCTGTTGCGCTCATTAGACCATGCTGAGTAAACGCACTTGCATCAGATAAAGGTCAAGATTAGGCAGCAATCCCGTTTCTCAGGGGGTTAGGACTCTAACACCAAGGACAGGATCTGGAGGCAAACTTTCGTTGTCTTGCATCATCTACAGTTTTCAGTCTCATATCTGACAATCCGTTTCCAGGTTCTGATCTACTCAGACGTTCCTAATATAAAAGTTCATTAAAAAAAATATCTCCCCAATGACTGAGAGTGTGAGACATTCTTCACTATCTTGGACCTGGGAGAAAGATGTGTTAATGATTCTCTGAGGTCTTTCCAGTGCCCAAACACAGAAGTTTGTTAATGAGAGAAAGGGGAGAGAAATGTTTTGTCCTTTTGTCTCCTTGGATTGGAGGCTGGAGGTAACCAACACAGAGCAGGGTCAAAATGTCCAACCATAAACGAACAACGATTGGCATTGGTAACACACAATCAATATATTAATTATACATCTAATAACAGTTCAAGTTACTCTTCAAGTTAGTGTATAACTGAGTTAGTTATCAGCTCGATCCTTTACATAACTCATTTGTGATGAATAAGTATTTCCCAGAAGTATGTGTTACCCTCATGGAATACTTTGAGCGATAGAGGAAACAAAACAAAATTAATTTTCCTCCAATCACAGCCTCTAAATGTGCCGTAGCAAAGCCTCCTTATTCATTCCTACACTAGATCTCAGGTAGACCTTACAGCTGTTGAGTCACTCTGAGTGTTAACTATTGAATTTTGATCCAGTTTAAAACCTCAGTCTTCTTCTAATGTGTCTAATTGACTATCCCTGCCCTCGCTATTCTCAGTGCTGGCCAGGTCGGAACCTAAAATACTTGGCTTTAAGGGAAGGGTATGTCTGACACTTCATTCTTTATCTCACCCTCCTTTTTTTGCTCTATCCTAGAGGGAGAGGGAGAAAGTAGAGTAAAATGAGCACAATAATTTGGTATCAATATTGGTCTCTCTGTAACATTTGTTTGGCGGTCATGACCTCTGTGTAATGAGCCTCATAGTAATGTCTGTCTCAGGCGGTGCACATCTGCGTTCTTCAGGCTTCCCTGCAGGAGGCATTCCCATCCTCAAGTGCCTGATGCTTGTGATCAGTACTGATTTGATCTTTCCAACATCCTCCGCAAGTCGTGTGGGATGTGTCACAATGCTTGGTGCACCCTGAAATGGGAGACCTCCAAGAAGCGCTGAGCCTGATTGGCCTCCATGTGTCCTCTAGCCCACATGAAACTCATGCATCTTTGAAATACGTGCAACTCATTGCATGCAAACTTTAATTGGTGACAGTATGGGCTTCCCTCACTGCCAGCCCATTTCTCCTCTCAGCCATCTCTCTCCAATTCTACTTTCCTCTGCTCAACATGAACACAGTCATGTTTCATGGAATAAGCACATCTAAAGGGGAAATAAATCTTGAATCACCTTGTCAGTACCTTCTTTGATGGAGTGGTCCCCTGGACAACAGGACACCAGAAGTAAAAGCCTATAATATTTCCCGTCATGGACAGACTCTGAGGAGGAGTTGGAAGAGGTCAGCTGGAGTGGCTCACCCACATCAGGGATCTCAACAGTGGACAGGCTTCCCCCAAAAGGAGTCACACATGTACCTCATCACAGAGCCTACATTTGGGTGGCTGCCACATTCAGGGCATTGCCCATCAGGACTAAAACACTACCAGGAATAAGAACAACTTTTGTCTCATTATTATCACTCTGCTTATTCCATTCCTGCTCCATCCAGAAAAGGAGAGTAGAAGGAAGAAGGGAAAAGCAGATTTACACCCCTCCAGTTCCTGAGATCTAGGCCTGGAGTGCACTGACTAGGACAGAAAAGATGAGAGTGCTAAACTGGATGTGATTTTAAAGTTTTAATCTTGATTAGAAAGAACTTTTTATGGGCTTATGAACACTGGAAATTATGTGGAAAGCAATAGATCTGCCCAGAGTGTTATTAAAGATGGAGAGGGGAGCATCTATAGAGCATGCGCCTGCACTTGGAGATCAATGGTAAATCTAGTGACATATTCTATGAGCCACGCTTCCTAATCAGACTAGAGGGAAGGACAAATCTGATGACTAGAGTCCCAGTCCTTCATGCTTTTCCTAAATAATTTGAAGAATACTTCCCACCACCCTACCACACATTTTGAGAGATCTCATTCATTTCTTAGAAAGTAAATAATAAGTCATTAAACACTCATTTAGTAATTCTGAATATTCTTACATTTACCCTACTTAAGCTTTCATGTTCAAAAATAAATTTATTGTTGATGAAGTGCTCTTCCAAGTGTGACCACTTGGTTTCTGGGTCAATATTCAGGGTCAATATTTCAAAACACTGAAAACCGTATGACAAGACACGAGCGATGGCCAGTCAGAAAGGATGCTATTCTGAGAGGCAGAGCAGGCCCTGGAGAGGCCCTCCTTGGCCCTTTGTTGATCTTTCAGTTGCTGGATCAGGAGGAGCCCTGGAGTTTTGGGAGGAGGACGCAGGGGAAGGTGGCAAGGGGTCGCATGGGGACTCAGGGCAATAGGTATTTATCAACCAGTATGTGAGCACTTCAACATTTTCCCGGTTGGAATGGTTGAATTGGTGCCTACCATCTGAATATCCGCCATGTCAAGATAACTGAGCACACAGTTTACTTACCTTACTCCTGAAATCCCAGTGAATTGCACCAGAAAACATATCTGGAAGATAAAAATTGTTCAGTTTCTGAAAGACAAAAATCAGATAGGATCAAACTGATTGAAAACCAGAGTAGAGAAAAACACAGCCCAAAATACCCACAGTAAAAGGTTGCCAGGGAGGTAACAACTGGTCTTTCCAATAGAGCCTGGGAGAAATTCTGAATCCAGGAAAAGCGATCAGAGGATGAGCGGAAGAAAATAACAAAAATGATTCTAGAGAAAGGTTCTTCCAGGCTAAAGAGTCTAAACTTCAAATTCAAAGTATCTACCAAGTGCAAAGAGGGAAAATGAAAAAATGCAGGCACTAAATACAGACAAGTACAAAAAATTCTTGAAAGCTCCTAGGAACAGAGGCTGGAAGGACTAGTTTAAGAAAAAGGAATGAAGATCGTACTGGCAACAAACTTCTCATCAGCACACTAGATCCTAGAAGGCAGCAAGACGTGGTTTTGAAGTTACGGGAAATTTTTGGAACCATAATTCTAGTTAAAATTAAAATTGTAATTGATAACCTAAAATGTTCTTTAAAACTTATTTAGAACTAAGAAAAATGTATATATAATATGTACATATATATTTCTCTATATTATATATACTATATTAATTATATTACTATATTAATATATTGTAACAAATGGTTTTTATTATACTATGTTATAATTACCATAATATATACATACACAATATAAATATGTATATATATAAATTTGTATAAATATAAAATAGAGCAAGGAGTAGATGGTGCTGGGTTGCTAGAAGCAGGCGAGCCAGATCTCAGGCAGCAGAGTGGAGGCGATTCTCAGAAAGGAGAGACTGTCCTGCCAGAAGGAGAGCAGATGAGAGCGGACCTCCGGGCTCTCCCAGCAGGGCCCAGTCCGGGCCTGTGGACAACCAGACGTGGCTGAAGTGTGGCCAGCCCCCTCCTGTGAATTCACAAGACTCTGGCTATCTGGCCTTGCTCAGGTTCCTTAGGCAGTGGCCTGGATCTAAGAAGGGATGGTTTAGATGAGATCATCTCAAAGATTCCTTTCAGTTTTAGTATTTTGAAAATCTATCATGACACCCTAATGATTAGAAGGCAAAGGGAATGTGGCTAATGTATCATTCCATTAACACTCATTTCCATGAACGGTTAGTCTCATGAGCCACAAATTAACGTGTGCAGTGACTGCAACTTTGAGACGATGATACCCACTTTCACACATAAAGAATGATGCGTAAAGGATCATTTCTTTTACATGACTGTGCACATTCTTATCCAATTTGTAAAGTATTTCTATATTTAGAGGAAATATGCACTTATTTATTCAGCATGTATTTATTGACTCTCTGCTATGTTCCAAGGACAGTGGAAGGACTGTGTTGGAGGTACAAAAATGAACAAGAACAGGACCTTCCTCTGAGGAACACACATTTGGGGAGGGGAACAAATACGCATGACACATCATTAGAAAGCAGAGAGGAGTGTGACAAACACAATGAACAAAGTGGTTCCTGAGACGGTGGGTGCTGCACAGATGTGCATTCACAGCCTCTACTGTTTTAAACTTTTATTCATGGAAAAATGAAGGGAAACTTTACAAGGTATTGTTAAAACAGGAGCTACTAAAGGGGCACAAAAGTTGCAAACACAATCATATTGCTATTATAATATTTGAAATCCGTGGAAAAAAGTTAAAGGAAATTTGCAAGCCCACAACATGTGGTTGGGATGAAGTGTGTGATGTCACAGCCCTGTTGTGGAGAAGAGGCACAAAGGAACCCAGTGGTTAAGACGTACCAAACAGCCAGATCCTGGTTTTCCTTGATGTGCAGACCAAGCCTGCCTTAGAAATTAAGATGCAGTTTATCTAAACGACCCTCCATTCGGCCTCAGGGGAAAAGCTTTTACAATAAAATACTATTTTCATAATGAAGAAATATAGATCAATTGAAAACTATAGATCAGATGTTATATCACAACCATCAATTTCTCCCTTCAATGTCTCCCTCTCCCCAAGGATCTTTGCATATGTTTTTCAGTGTGATGATCGAATTTTTCCCTTAAAGTAATTTGCACAAAAATCTTGTGCTCCAAGTTGCTCTAACAACTTGAGCGCAGTGGCTGGGCGACCTGCCCCTTTGTGAGGGAGGAATACTCAGGGGTTACTTCACTTCCTCTCTGACTCTCTGGGTGTGAATGCTGGTTCTGCTGTTGAACAAATGTGCCGCCTTGGGTAGGTGACTCACTTCTTTATGCCTCAGGTTCCTCATTTATAAAATAGAAGTAATAATAACGTACCCTCACTCACAGGGTTCTTGTGAAGGTTAGGTGAGCTCGTTCAGGTAAAGCAATCCTAGCACAGAATGAGTGTTGTGTAACTTAGATAAAACATTATCAGGTGTATATGGTCTTTATTGTTTTATCCTGTTCCAAATCACATGTAGTGCATACCAGAAGAACTCAATAAATGTTCACTGAAGCAAAGGCCACAGACTAGTCCCCACACAACCAGCGTATTCACAGAAGAGAATAATGAGGGCAGTAGCTCTGTGTCTTCATAACAAAAGTTTCCAAACATTTATAAAAATAGAACAGTATGTTGATCTAGGAAAGGAAGTGGCAAAAGTAGATGATTTGTGTGATATATTTGAAAGGCCGCTAAAAATAACGGAAGGACAGGTGTCAGTGTACTGAACTAGATGTCAGAAGTACTTATGCGAATCGAGAAGCTTTGTGCTATTCACGAGATTTCTTCAACACTTTGGTCTTAGCTTCTTTATCTTTAAAATGATGCAGCATGATTCCTCTAGAGCTTGTGGAACAGGATTAGAAATAGTACTTTACTGAAACCACTAGGATCAAAATAAATTGATGGTATTTAGTGTTAGAGTGGAAGAAGTGTGGGAAACTGATCCTAAACAGTCTAGTCCACCTTAATCATCTGCATCATCTTTAACCATCAAATAAAGACACGAGGGTTCCTCACAAGAACCGTATAACCCGAAATAATACGCTCTCTCGGGACAGGTTTACCAATTCAAAGCGTTTGTGTGACAGTAGGAGAAAAGCTGTCTAATACATAATGTTGATTTATATCAAGCTAGTAGTTAGAGAAAAATAGCAAGAATATTTTGATATGTATTCACTCTTTCCCCAAAGATATGATAACGTGATTTTAAAATCTTGATGTCTGATTGCAACAAAACTAACAGAGCAGAATCAGGTAGCTTGTTCACCTCCTGCGTGGGACATACAGCACACTCCGGTCAGTACCAAGAACAAGCCTTCGTCTCTGAAATAACCGGCAGGGTTTTATCCACCGTGAATGGTGTAACTAATTCAGTTTCACTCTTTTGCTGAAATCAAGTTTGTGGGTCGTAATGAAATGCATTTTCTGGGCTCTGTCTTGTCATCATTTTATGCCCTTCATTTCAGTTTTCTTTCTTCTTTTGAACACATTGTTAAGTTATGCTACTTGTGTATCATTTAAGACCTTGTAAATAATTTTTGGAACAAGGCAGAAGTTAAGTGAATAAATAATATTAATTTAAGATAAAGTATAATAATAGATGACAATATTACCCTTGCTTTACACACATGCTAACAGGTAAAATTTCTGAAGTGTAATGTCATTTTTTTGAGCAGCCTTACTCAACAGGAAGAAGCTCACTGACTGAAGTTTCTAATTTATGATGCCAGCTCCCTTTCCCCTTATAAATAAATGAATGGATGTTATATGTAATACATCTATCTCTTGACTGATTTCTTCTGACTCTGAAATCACATCTTTGGACTTGAGAATCTGAAGCTCACAGCGTAGACTCCGTCCTTTGCCCTCCCTGAGCCAGGAGCCACCACCTCTCTAAGTATCTTAGTTGCATTTACATTTTAACAGAAAAATATTACAAAGGAACAAAGAGAAGACATCGCCAGGGGTTAAACTAGGATAAAGAAATAAAAGGCAGGTTTAGAATAACAAAAAAAATACTGGATCTTTTATATATATTCTCTTGAGAAAATTTAAGAATAAGACAAGGGAGGGTTGTTAACCAGGGAAATACAGCGAAGCTCAGACAGCATTAAGCAGCCTGAGACCAGTGTTAAATGAAGCATTTCTGGCTCCGTGGCTGAGCTGTTCCCATTACCATCAGGTTTTGATGTGATATTTACCAAAGAAGACTGAACCTGAATTAAGTGTTTGGGTCAAAGTTGAGGCATAATTCAATTATTTTACATTAGAAGATCTTGTATTTATAATCAATTGTTTTCTCTCCAAAGCTGTGTTCCTTGCGAATCTATTTTTAGTTCTTCCATTCTAAAACTTGAACTCACCCAGAAAATAAATTTATTGTTGAGGAATTCTCTCTCAAGACTTTGCCAGTGACAATGAGTTGGATGGCTTTTCGAAACCAAGGATAAAAGAAAGCATAAATCAAGGGGTTCATTGCTGAGTTATAGTAAGCAACCCAAACCAGTATCTCATACATATACGTGGGTGTGATGAAACCTAGGAAGGCATCGATGACCGAGTCAATGAAGTAGGGCAGCCATGAGATCAGAAACGCTGTCACGGCGAATCCCAGGGTCTTTGCTGCTTTTCTCTCCCTCTTGGACACTCTGTCTCTGTAGCTGTCTGACGATCTCGAAGTCTTACTGCTCAGACTTTCAATCTTTCTAGCCTGTTGTTTAGCAATGAGGAAAATCTTGGAGTAAACCATTATCATCACCAGAGTGGGAATGAAAAATAATAGAAAATTGACCAGTACCCAACTTTGATTCACTGCAATCTGACAGCCTCCCACACAGGTGAGAGCACTGACTAGCTCCTCCAGCCCAGCTTCATTTGCACCTGTGCCAAGAAGGGAAGAAGAAAAAATAACAGACAGGAGCCAGGAGAAGGCAATGCACATGCCAGCGACAGAGGCAGTGAACCTGGTTGGATAGACCAGAGGGTCCGTGACCGCAATGTATCTATCAAGAGAAATAAAACACAAGTGGTAGATGGAGGCATAACAGAATGACACATCGAAACAAGAGTGCAACGTACAGTAAGTCCGCCCAAAGTACCAGCAGCTCTCCACGGACCTGACCATGCTGAAGGGCATCACAGTGACCCCCACCAGGAAGTCAGCGCAGGCGAGAGAGGCAATGAGAAAGTTGGCTGGAGAGTGCAGCTGCTTGAAGTGAAGGATGGAAATCATCACCAGGAGGTTTCCGAATACAGCCAGCACGGCTCCGAAGCCAAAGACTGCATACAGAGCCAGGCGGGGGCCTGGGGAGTAGGGGGTCCTGATGCAGGATCCATTCAGGTTCTCGTAGCAGAGCTGCACAGCCGCAGGGGGGGCCACTCCCTGCTCGGGAGTCTCTGTTCTGAAACCTGGAGAAGCTGTCATCCTCCAGGGCCAAGGCTGTCATTCAGTCTTTCAAAGTCCTTAAAAGAAAAAAAAGAGATATACAATATGTCACTAATTGCCGGTGTATTCTGTCCCTGTTTCTAAGTGCAAATCCTTATTTTCTTGTTTAGAAAGTGATTCATATCCTCATCTCATAAAATAATTCACTTCCAAATGAATAAGCAGTTAATTTGCATCATTACATAAAATGATATTTATTTAAGTTAAAAAGAAATCTTCCTTTGCATTACATCCTTCTTCGTATCTGAGCAGTGTTGGTCTTCCAAGAGGTTTTCTTTAATGCATGTACAAATGCCACATTTTATTAGCGTTCTTTTCCTAATTTGTCAGAGTGAGGATAATGCCCAAAACACTGTCCCCTCAGGAAAGTAGCTCAATAATTCCCAGTACCCAAAGCCCTTCAGATTGAATCCCCATAGTGCAAGACATGGAAAGAAAGAAAATTTTAAATAGCAATTATGTTTATGCTACAGTAAGTTTATTCCCTTCGAATTTCCTGATGACATTTGACTATATCTTGAAACAGAAATAGCGCCTATCCTTAAAAACTTTGTCCAGAATATGAAAGCCATATTATTTATTTTTATTAATTATTAGAAATTGCCTTTTCATTTTTGTTAGATCCATTTATTTATGATTTCTGTGTTGACTGTCATTAAAACTCTTTCAAATTATCTCTTTATTCCTTCCAGTCTGTTGGTTTGTGTCAAATAATTTAAATACAGAATTGTATATTACATGCTGGAATGTTTCAGGTTTAGCTAATAATTCTGAATTGGAAACGTGGGGGAGGAGGGTACCAGGAGTCTTCCTCGTGGAGATATGGAAGGCAGTGTATGGACACCCAAAGGAGAGCCTGCTAAGGGGTTTGGGTTTTGTTTCTGAATGCAAACTGTTGGAAAGAAATTAAAGAAAAAATATGAAGGAAGAATCTTTGGAAAGTGGAGATTTCGATGTTATATTCTGTTTAATCATTGATAAATTTCCTTTCTTCTTAAAGCTTTAGAACAGAACTCAGCTCAGGCTTTGAAAAAGATTTTTCTGATGAAAGACGTCTGGTCATTAAACATCCACTGTTTTACTGAGATGAAATTTATGTTTGAAAAGTTCACACTTTTAAAGTGTCAGGCTGATGACTTGTGATCAATGTATCCACCCATGTCACCACAACCGCGGACAAGGTGTAGATATTTCCAACGCCCCATCAGTTTTCCTGGTGCCCTTTACACAGAAGTACTATCCATCTCTCCCCACATAATCTCCCCTCTCCATTGCTAGGAAACTGCTGATCTCCCTTCTATGGCTGCAGATGAGCGTCGCTGGTCTAGAAATCACACATGAAATGAATCACACAGTACGTGCTCTCCGGTGTCCAGCTTCTTTCACTCAGATCAATGTCTGAGTTTCACCCATATTTGAGTATATTAGCAATTCATTCCTGTTATTGCTAAATAGTAATCCATTGTATGAAGACACCACAACTACTTTATTCACGTGCCTGTTGATAGACATTTGGACTTGTGTTCACTTTGGGGCTGTTATTAGTAGTGTTGCTATAATTATTGGCACAGACACGTTTTCATTTATTTTAGGTCAATATCTAGGAATAGAATTGCTGGACCACACAGCAAGTGTACATTTAAATCTATAAGGAACTTCACGCCATCTTCTAAATAATTGCACCATTTTGTACTCCCACCAGCAATCTATGAGGGTTCCAATTGCTGCAAATCCCCCTCAGCACTTGCTATTGTCCTTTATTTTTATTTTAACCATTTAGATGTTGTGTAGTCGTAGCTCGTGTTTTTAATTTAATGAATGGTGATGTTGAGAATCTGTTCATGTTGTGATTGGCCATTAACGTATCCACTTTGGTGAACTGTCTGTTAATATTTTTATCCATTTTTAATTGAGTTTTAACTTTTCTTAAAATTTAACTGACTGGGTACAAATCCTTTCTAAATATATGTTATGAATATTGGACTTTTCAATTTCTTGAGTGTGTTTTCTGAAGAGTAGAAAGTTCTAATTTTAGTGAAGTCCAACTTATGTTTTTTTGTGGTTAGTGCCTTTGTTTCTAAGAAACGTTTGCCTAATGCGATGTTACAACTAATTTCTTCCATGTTCTTTCTAGAATTTTCTTATTTTACTTCTAATGTTTAGTCTTATGATTCATGTGATGTTAATTTGAAATATGTTGGGAAGAAGGGTCTGACATTTATTAGTGGTACTAGTATACAGATATTCAGCAATTCCAGCAGCATATCTTGAAATGACAATTCTTTCTCCAGTGAACAATGCGTGTTCTTAATCAAAAACGAATCAACCACATTGTGTGTGGATCTATTTCTGGACTCTGTTCTGTTCTGTTGATCTCTATTTGTATATTTAGGCCTTATTATCTTAACTGAAACTTCACATAGTAAGTATTAATAAGCAGGTTGCGTAAGTCTTTCGTTTTGTTGTCATTTCCAAAGTTGTTTTGTCAGTTCTACGTCTGTATTTTTCATACAACTTTTAGATTCACCTTGTCAATTGCTAGAAAAAAAGCCCTGTGGTTTTTTTATTGGTGTAAAACTGAATGTATAAAACAATTATGGAGACAGGTAGTGAAATATCTGATCAGAACAGTAGATTTGCTCATTTCTCTTTTTGGTTTAGTCATTCATCGTTTATGAATTTAGATGCTCCGCAAATAACTGTATACATATTTAAGATTGCTATATTTTCCAGATAACATTCAAGGACTGGACATCTTAATAATTCTGAGTCTACTAAGCCATATACATGTTACATCTCTCCACGGTTAAGAAGGCAGTAGAAGAAAAAAATAAAAACAAAGTATTTTAGCAAAAAGTAAGACAAGAAAAGAACAACAGAGAAACAAAAACAGAAGGAGCAAATGAGAAACAAACATCAAGATAACAGAATTCAACTCAAATACATAAAACAATTACATCAGATGTAAATGGATTAAACTTGCCAGTTAATAAAAACGAACTGTCAGATGGCATAGAAAAGCAAATTTCAACTATATGCTGCCTTTGGAGACACATTTTAATTATAAAGACACAGGAAGATTGGAGGGAAAAAGACTGGGAAAAGATATACTATGGAAATAATCTGCATAAGAAAGCTGTCGTGGCTATATAAATATAGGACAATGTAAAAGTCATGGCATGCCGTACTTTAAGAAATAAAGACACCATATAATGATAAAAGAGCTGGGTCCCAGAGAATATGAATCTGAAGATGAGTTCTCCGAATATATGAATAGGTTCTGGGATTCCTGGGTTGGGTATCAAAAGTAATTATATTTGAAGGCATTAACGACCCTGTTTTCCGTGTAGAGAGGGACCTGGCAGCCATGGGCTACAGTGGAAAAACATTTAGTCACACTGTTCTCTGTAGGTGCCTGGAATCAAGTGCCTACAGGAGAAAACCTCTGGGTGACCAAGTACTTGCTGCCATACAACGTTTTAGTAAAAATGGGGAGTGTAATGGGCTGGTTAGTTTCTTCTAACTGCTCTGGAGAACCTGGGGAAAGAAACTGATGACTCTAGAGGCTTTAATTCCAGCTCAAGGTCCATGTAAGGGACTGAAAGCTTCAACGAATGCCTTGAATGAGCCCTTATCTCTTGAGCCACAGGACTGAGCTTCTGAGAGCCAAACCCCAAGCCTAGTTCTGCAGCTGGTGGACTTAGAGCGCAAACTGAATTCTCAAACTCCCAGGGGCTCTTTTGTTAAAATTGACATTGATTGGGAAGAAAAGGGATTCTAAAAATTAGGATGGTGACACAGAGGCAGGTCCTGATGCAACAGGTTGCCTCCAACTGCTAAACTCTGTCAAGTCTTCTCTGCCAGTGGAGGCAGCCCTTCCACCGCTGCCTGAGGAGCTCAGTCTCCCCTTGTCTGAAGAAGCTGCAGTGGCGTCCCCTGAGGTAGTTGCCTTACAGTGTGCCCCTGACCCTCCGCAGGAGCTCCCCTAACACCCAGCAGGCCCCAAAGGGTGGCTTACAAAGTGTGACCCATGAGCAGGTACAACAAAAAACAGAGTAACTGCATGATTTTGCTAATCTATATTAACAGAAACACGAGGAATATATGTGGGAATGGATATCAAGGCCATGTCATCAATGTGGAAATAATACAAATCCGATTAGGCTGAATGTATTGATATGAGACCAACAAGCAGCAAACATGAATGTAACATTTTAGTGCAAAGGGCTAGGACTAGCTCTAAACAATTGCTTGGTTCATTGACTGATATATGGACTCAAATGCATCCTATAATGAATGATGTGAAATATCAGAACTTTCTTGGGTTACCATCCAGAAGGGTGTGCAAAGAATTAGGGAAATTAGAACGCTTGAGTATATTTATCATATATGACACGCTTATCCAACCCAGCATGGTCCCGAGGACATAACATTCACCAGAACTATAAGAAATAAATTCATGAGGGGAGCCCAGCATCCTTGAAGAGAACTGGGTTGCCCCTGTATGTGGGTCAGAAATTACAGTGGGAATTGCTACCATTAAACTGGACTCCCTAAATGCAGACAGGATGAATAGACGCCAAGCTGGCGGGGGCCGAATGGTAGCACTTGACCTTTCCTCTCCAAAGACCAGTTATCAACACAGACTGCAGAGTCAAAGCAATAGTTAGAATAATATGGCTCCCAGAAACCCAGGATGTTGATTTGCTTGATCACTAGAGCTCCCCAGCGCTGAAATTGATGGCCAGCCACTTAAGTCTTATTTGTGTAGATAAGCAGAACTGTCCCACTTCTCATGGACACAATTGATTTGAATCACCAACATTGTGTCATTGCTGCTCAGTCAATTCTCAGAATTGAGCCAGTTCACAGACATAGAGCCCCTTGAGTGAGGGGAGGCTGAATCCCCATGAAGAAGGACCCACTTATACAGCCAAGAATTCATATTGTTAATTTGTTCCTCCTTACTTTTCCAAAAGTGACATGCAATCTCTTTTCAGGGGAACTATCTACTGGGAAAAGGCAATATTCCGATTTTAGGGGATTATTGGACACTTGCTGTAAACCAGCATTAATTCAGAAATACCCAGAACATCACTGAAGTGCACCAGTTCAAGGGGTCCATGAGTTAGAGTGGGAGCTGGTGGAGGTCAGGTGATCAACGGAGTTACGTCTCAGATCCTTTTCACAGTGGGCCTCGTGGGGCCCCCAAGCCCAGATCCAGAACTGGGAATGCATGCTTGGAATATCTACTCAGCAACTGGCAGATTTCCACTCTGGTTCCCTATGCATGGAGTGAGGGCTATTACAGTGGAAGCCACTAAGACTGTCTCTGCCCTTAGAAATATTAGCCAAAATCCATACTGCATTTCCAGAGAAATTTCAGCAATTAGCCACCATGCAGACATCTTGATTCTTCCCGTGTTCCCATTCAATAAGCCTATTTGGGTTGTACAGAAGACAGATGGATCAGGAGAGTGACAGTGGACTATTGTAAGCCTCATATGGTGGTAACTCCAATTGTAGCTGCTAATCCAGATTTAGTTTTTTGCTTGAGCCAATTCACACACACCCTGGTCCCTGGTATGTAGCTATTGACCTGGCAAGTGCTTTTTTCTCTACACCTAATATTATTGTTGGAAATTCAGTTATTTGATAGTATTCATTATTAATGATTCTTTGCTTTATCCTTAAGCTTCTGTGCAGCTTATTTTCGTCAGACTGTACTAGAATTGCTAGATACGTCTGTTGGCAATGCATTCAGCTCCGTGTAACAGATGCCTGACCAAGAATGGCTTCGACAAATGAGGAGTTATTTTTCTCAGTTATTATAAAGTACAGAGGGAAGTGATTGTTGGTACTTGTGAGAGCATCTCTGGAGTGCTCTTGGCCTCTCCATAGCCCTTTGGAGAGGGCAATGTTTAAGGAAGGAAGACAGAGGCAGGGGAGGTGTCAGCCACTCCATCCCTTTTTGCAAAAGAGTTAACACTGTCTCAGAATCCCTCCTCAGGCTTCTGCTTGTGTTTAGTTAGAAAGGATGCTACCGGATGACAAGCTTTGATGCAGGTGAAAATGGAATTGTGAGCATTTGGCTTTTCCAGCTAGGGAGGGAGAAGGAAATCAGAAAATGCTGGATCAGCCGACTGATGATACCTTGCTCTACCTTGAGCAACACGTATGTGTATTTTAATGTATACTGGAGAATTTAAAACAATTTTCACTTTCATCAACACATATGAACATGCTCATTCCCTTAACTTGACCCAACACAGCATATTATTATTTTCTAATACTTGTCAAATTTATAGAACAAAAAATGTAATGTTTTAAATTATATTTATAAGACTTCAATGAGAATGAACATTGTTTCAATTTCATATCAGCAATTTGTGCATTTTCTTTGTGAATTGTCAACTTTACTATTGGAAACATTATCTTTTAATTTTGGATTTTTAGAAACATTTCATTTATAGTTAATAAATACTAATCCTTTGTCACAGGCTGCAAATATTTTCTTAGTTTTTTAGTGATTCTTTTAGTTCTGTAAGTGACGTTTTTCAGATCTGTATACAGTGAAAATCAGAATAGAGTTGTGAAACAAATTTTATTGAATAAACAAGGCTAACATTAGTGAATATTTGCCAGGCATAGGTAAATTCTGGGAATGAAAGTCATCATTTTGAATTTAGGAACAAACCTCTCAGTTGGCTACAGCAATAAAAATCAGAATCCAGGAGGCATCCTAATTTTAAACCCGTATCATTGACCTATGGCTTTCCTGAAGTCCTCAGGTCATTGTCTGTATTATCCACACAATAAGGTTTAATGCCTGGTTGCTTTCCAAGTGTCATAGCCCTGTGAACTGTCTCTTCACAGATGCTCACCTCACACTGTTTCCCACTCTCGGTCACTTTCATTTAGATCTGGTAACTGATGTGTGCTCAGTGCCCTGGAACTGGCACTTTGGACCTCTTCCTTTTAGCCTGGTCCTACCCAGCTCTGGTCCTGGGTTCCAGTTCAGATTAAATCTTTTCCACACTCTGTTCCTTGTTCTGAGTTGATTCACTGTGTCCTCTTTTTCTGGTCTCAGTACCTGTGGACCAATAGTCACTAGAGTCTGCACGCCTTTCCCACTCCATCCCTGTTCCTTCCACAGGAGAAAAGGTCACATGCAAAGGACTTTGCTTTATATTTGTTTGAATACTCCTGACCCCAAGAAGAATAACTCGTAAGAGACTTAGGTAACAAGATGGTTGCTTGTTGAAAATAGAACCAGACAAGGGAAAAGAGTGGTTCTAGAAGGCTAGTTCACGGAAAGCCAGAAAAACTCAGGACAGGAATTTGCAAGTCCTGCATTTCCAACTCGCTCATCCCCAGGACTGTTCCCAAATCTCCCTGTCTGACATCTGCTCTTCTGTGTTGTCATGCTCCCCATGCCCTTTCGTTGACACAGTCTCAGTGTGCTTTACTAACTTACTTCGTCCTCTTGCCCCTTGTAACTGAAGCTGTCAGTGTCTCCCCCACACCCTCCTGCCATGAGTGCTTCAGTGACACTGTCTCGACTTCCAGCTGCCGGCACAGGACTTTTATTTTTTTTTGCCTGAGGCCTTTCTGTTGCCCCTAGAGCCCCCTTTACCCCATAGAGCATATGGGAGATCGTGGAAAGTGAGGCTTCTGGGCAGCAGCCCACAACCAATGAGTGACAGGAGGGGGGTGTACATTCTCTGGCTCCCTTGCCATGTAGGGTGGATGAGGCCATGGTGTGTGTTTGCACTGGTTGCCAGTTTCCCTGTAGGGTTAACTTCTTTCACACCTAATGGTAGCACTTTTCATTGGCTGCTTTCCCTTCCTTGTCTCACTTTCCCACTCTCATGCTGGTATTGTCTCCACCTCTAAATAAGCTTCATTCTTTGAAATTTTTGTCTTAGAGTCTGTTTCTGAGGGAACCCAAACTAAGTCACTCATCCTTCTTTCCTCCTCATGGATTGCCTGTCTCCTAATAAAATTCTTGAATAAATCAAATCTTACCCATAGTATTTTATTGTACTTCTCTAACTTCAGTGTGAGAGACCAAGCTTGGAACAAATCATGACAAGATGTGCATTGATGCTGTGATACACACATATAGAGGGTGCAATGGAAGAACAATGCAATGAAGAGATGAATTTTATCCAAGTGCCCTTGCGGAAAATTTACCACGGAGATAACTTTAAAGATGGGCCGAGATGAGGAGAGAGTTTAAGGTAAAAACAGAGAATTGATATCCAAGGAGAGATGACAGTGTGTGCAGAGCCTCAGAGGTGGGGAAGCAGAAGGCACGGGCAGGGAGCAGATGTGTTGAGATGCTGTAGCCCAGGCTTTGTGTGGGGAGCAGCACGAGATGAAGGGTACATGTACACGGGGTAAGACTGCTCACACCTCTGCTCATTGGTCAAGCATTTTGGATTCATGCAGAGGCCAGTTTGTGGGAGAGGAGAGGACATAAAATATATGTGGTGTCAGGTAAAAACCTTAGTTACCACTCACTCAGGTTACTCTCAAATGTAGTTTTCTTTCTGTGATGCTCTCACTTTGGCTTAGAGGATCATCTCCCACCAGGTACAAAAATGAATCTCAGTAGATGTAGGGATTCTGCCCCTTTTCCCCGGGGCGGCAGCCAAGTTCTGGGGCCTCGGCCTCCGCGTTAGTGTCTCTGGGCGTTCTGTGAGGGCTGTCTCCTGAGAAATGTGTTTCCCCACCTCTAAGGAGCAGACCTGGCAGCGCTCCCCCTGCTAGAAAGGACGTGCTCCTTCCAGCCCTGCAGTGAAGTGAAATTTCCTCCAGTAAAGCCTGTGCCACCACAGGCCTCTGCGTCCTGTGGTCACTGCCGATGCGCTGAGCTTTGCCAGGAGAACATTGCGTTTTTTTTTTTTTTTTTAAAGATTTTATTTTTTTTCCTTTTTCTCCCCAAAGCCCCCCGGTACATAGTTGTGTATTCTTCGTTGTGGGTTCTTCTAGTTGTGGCATGTGGGACGCTGCCTCAGCGTGGTCCGATGAGCAGTGCCATGTCCGCGCCCAGGATTCGAACTAACGAAACACTGGGCCGTCTGCAGTGGAGCGCGCGAACTTAACCACTCGGCCACAGGGCCAGCCCCGAGAACATTGCGTTTTTAAAGAAGGTTCAAGTCCGAGAATTAACAGAGGGATATTAAATACACCTTCCATGCTTCTTCTCTTTCAAAGTCCTTTTCTGGCAGTCGGTGCAATCTAAAAGCCCCCTTTGCTTTTGCTTGTTTGTTTATAACTTCTTCTCGTACTTACCCTGCATCTGGCCATGTAATGACAAGCACGATGGAGAGCTCTCCCAGCAGACTCCATTGCCTGCTCTCCAGCTCTCAAGTCAGCTGTGACTCTGAGACTCCATTTCAGCTCTTCCTTCAATGCTCTTACGGGGTCACCATCTGATTCTACACCCATATTACAAACACTTGAATTAATTCTGACTGTAATACCCAGCCATATGTTCCTAAAGGGAATGGATCGTGGAAACGACTCTTGGTATCTTCCGTAGCTCCTGAATACAGCACGTAATTAACGTTGACTGAGGAAGAGTTGGAGGAGCTAAAAGATCTACTGAAAAACATTATTGAAAATACTTTAGTAACATTGAGATATAATTCCTCAGATTCTTTAAGATGTAATTCTTAAAATAGACCAGTGCAATGACAATTTACTTTCGTTTAGTTTCATTTCAGATAAGAAAATAATATACCAGGATAAATACTCAAAACATATTCTCCTTAAATTAAAACAAGAAAACAGACAAATTGAGTTCAAAGCTTATGTCAGAACAGAGGTAAGTGAAATGGCAATATCAATTTTGATAAGTTTATTTGATCACAAAGACTCAAATGATAGAGAAAAATGACAAAGGAAATCCTACAAAAACACATCATGTGTTATATATAAAGTTAGACTTCATAAAAGCATATGGAGGTATATACATATATGGGGCCATATGATATATACTGATTTGTAATCTGGGCCAGAGTTTTTGGATTTCTTTGTGTTTGCTTAAAAAATATATTGTGGTTATCTTTCTGCATCCATTTATACAGAACTTCTAAGAGCTTTTTAATGGCTTCATAACATTCCATGACATGGCTGGGGCATAATTAATTTATCCCATAGTGATCCAGGTGTTTCCTGTTCATAATGGCGAGTTCTACGCTGAATGTCCTGGTCACGTTCGCTTCCTTGTCTGGCTCTTTTCTCAGGATTACTTGCTAGAAATGGAACTACAGAGTCAAGTGACATGTGTGATTTAAATGTTTATGAAAATTTTTCAGTTTCCTTGGAAAGGAGACACTAAATTACATTTTCCGGCGACATCTGTGATCGTGCCCCACCCTTGCAGGAGCGCCTATCTTCCTGCAGTCTGACTAACCTCGAGCGTTATTGCTCCTCTTAATATTTGCCAACTCAATACCTAAAAATATCACACTTTCATTAGCATTTTGGATTATTTGTACGTTCGGCATTTTAATATATTTATTGGCCATTTGTATTTTTCCTCTGTACAATTGCCTGTGCACGTGTCTAGTGAGGTGTCTGTCTCTGTCTTACTGTTTGTGAAAGGCCTTTATGTTTTAAACCCCATGAAACCTTTCCTCATCGTGTATGTCAATAGTTTTCCCAGCTTGCCCTTTTTTTTTTTTAATCTTGGCTTTGTTTTCATTTGAAGTTTAAAAAATTTAAATAAAGCACATGAATCTATATGTGTTCTCAGTCATGATGCCTCCAATGAAAAAATATGAAAGAAATATCTTCTTTTCGTTTTTTAACATCTGAAGGAAATTAGTTTTGATTTTGTGAAATACATGAGGCAGAATGCTCAACAATATTTTTCCAAGAAGATATATACCACTCACAATTTCCCTTTTTTTCCTTGCTGAGGAAAATTCACCCTGAGCTAACATCTGTGCCAATCTTCCTCTGTTTTTCAGTATGTGTGCCAGCACAGTATGGCTGCCAACAGAGCAGTCTAGGTCCACACCAGAGCACTGAACCCTGGCTGCCAAAGCAGAGTGCACTGAACTTAACCACTAGGCCACCGGGCCTGGCCAACCAATTTTTTACATAATCCATCCTTCTCCCATAACTCACAATACATTGTTAGTTTTGTCATCAACAATGTACAAACTCTGGATAGTATTTACAGAGAAAATGTGACAGAAATTGCCCTCCATCAAGAGGGGAAGGTAAAACAACACACCTCACGAAATGAGGGAACAGCCACAGGAAAGGACAATCACAGCTGTAGAAATTGCACCATCTGCTCGCGGTTATTCACACATTTACAAAATCTCCCCCAATTATGAAACGGGAGTCCCACCCAGAGTCTGGAATGCTGCTGGATGAGGCTCAGAGAGCTTCTCAGGACCCAGAAAGATGGGGCCCCAGGAAACCAGCTGCTGACATGAGGGCAAAGTTAACAGAGTCCAGAGAGAGACCGGGACACAGAATTTCCCAGGGAACAGGGAACAGGAGCCTCTGACAGGGATAGAAAGGGACCTGGAAAGGCGGCCCGGAAGAGGAAAATAACAGAGCAGGCGACAGCCCAGATTTGAGGAAATTAGAAATATGAACCTTGTGTCTACCATTATTTAGTAAATACGTTTCTATCAAATGTGTAAAGATGCTCACCTCACCAAGAAAGGAAAGCTTGAGGCTGTGCTGCTGAAACTGAGGCACCATTTCCCCTCCTCCATTTGATGGACATTTTCATGCCGTGTATTTCATGTCAAAGCTGCTGGGAAATTCCCAGAATATCACAAATCCCTCAATTTGATAATTAGGCCTCTTTAGGAAGTAAATGTACAATTGAAGAAGTGTCTTTTAATATGTGGCCAATAATAGTAAGTTTTATTCTCTCCTAAACAAAGGGTAAAACAAAGCATAAATCAATTGATTTAGAGCAGAATTATAATAACTGAACCAGCAAATATCTCATAAACATATGAAGATTATAAAACCCAGAAAGAAGTCAGTGAATGAATCAGTCACATACGGGAACCATAAGATCAAAATGCTGCCACTGTGACACCCAGGGTTTTAGCTGCTTTTCTCTCTTTCTTTGTCACCCTGGTCTTGTACGTCCTGATAATCTTCCTGCTTTGCCACTAATTTTTTCAATCTTTTTATCCTGTTTTCTGGCCACAAGGAAAATATTACTGTACAGAATCATCAAAACAAAGGAAAGTGTGAAAAATAAGGGAAAATCCGGCAAAATCCAAAACTGGTTTACAACAAGCCGACAACCACCTACGCAGCTGAGGGCCCTTATTAGTGCCTCCATCCCCTCCTCAGGGGCACCTGTGTTGAACACGGCACCACTGTAGACAAGGCGGGTGATGCAGGAGATGCTGACGCACATCCCTGACACAGACACCGTGAACTTGGTGGGATAGACCCGAGGGTCAGTGACAGCAATGTGCCTGTCGATGGAGATGCAGCACAAGTGGAAGAGAGAAAAGTAACAAAATGCCACATCACAGCACGTGTGGAAAGTGCAGAAGCTTCGCCCAAAGTACCAGAGCTGGACATTTAAATCCATTGATAGGTTTGCTGTCGATAGGTTTGTTGATGAGCTTTCCTGGAATCATGTTTCCAGCTACTTCGGTCATCTATGGCCAAGGAGGTTACACGTGGAACAACGAGGGCATTATACGCTTGTAGAATGAGAGAGCCCTGAGCAGCGTACCTAGGGCAGTCACACTTAGGAAACACTATCATGAAGTATATGGAAGAATCTAATCTCACGTCTTCCCTCTTCTTTGTGATGTTCCACATACCCTCTACATGTTCAAAAGAAATTCCATATTTAGAATTGTATTGAAGGTTTTGGTGTCATTCATAACAATATAATATTTCACTTGCCCATAGGATAAATTTCAAAAATCTTGAATTTACCTTTGAAGTTCTGTTATATTCAATATTGATAATTTAATTTAGCAATAGTGCAATGCTATAGGACATTTATTGAATGGAGCAATTATCCAACTCTTTCACTGAATTTTTTCTGGTGTTTCTCCTCTACACTCTAAAACTAGGGCACATGGTATCATTTTTTAACTCTGTTACAGCTAATCTGATCTATGGAGTAGAGTAAGTATAGCATGAAACTTTATTTATTGATTCTTATCACGCTACCAATCTAGTCATTGTCTTCCAGTTTGCCAAGTCCAATTCTCTATTTATGGAAATTAATCTTCTTGTCATAAAGAAGCTGTCCACTCTCCTGTCTGCCTACTAAGTCCAAACGCGCTTGAAGACCCATCAAAAGTCCTTTCTACTCAAAAAATAAAATATCCTTTAACAATTTTTTTAACCCCTTAGGCCATGGAACCACATGTGGGTGAGAAGACAGTGTTATAGGAATGGAATGCCCAACGCCAAGTACCAGCCTTGTGACAGCACTGGTTCTTGCAGGACTTAGCATCTCCAACACTCTTTTGTCCCTCAATAATATCATTTAAAATGTGTTATCCATATTACCTGAAAAATTATTTTCTCTGAGGAATATACTATATAATGTAAAGTTTTTATCCTTAGATGTTCCTGACACAGGCACTGGAATATAATTAATGCTCAATATTTGTTTGAAAAGAATGAAAAGTCTTAGTGAAAACCAACTAGAAAAAAATGCTTCAATCATTTTAATTGAATGATCCACAGATAAACCATAAGAAAAATGTTTACTTACCATTATCTATGACAATTTAATTTCAATATACAAATGTATACACTCTATATATGCATTCCAAAAACACTTTTATTGAATCAACAGCATAAAATATTCCAGAGACCAAAATGTAAAATTACAGCATATATTGTTTATGCCCTTTTTAATAGAAGATTTTTGCCATATTAGCATAGAATTTTTGACCCCACAACATTCTGGGGAAGAGAAATACACACTGTATTCAGGGAGAAAGCAGCTGAGAAAAGTTGGGGAAGTGAATTACACTCTAATTTCAGGTAAGAAAAGTTACAATAGAAATGGCCACTGCTGGTGATAATTGATGATTCTCTCACTTGCAGAATATCCATTTGCTAAAGATCTCTGTCCAAGCCTTTTCATGTTAAATGTCTCCACTTGCAATTTTTCACTTCTGGGCAATGTCTGTAGTTGGTCCATGATCACAAGGCTGGGTTATTGGTCCCACAATATCACGGGGAGAATGCTCCAAGATCCTCCCAGCCATTAAGCAGGAGAGACCTACCTGCTGCCACAAAAACTCCTGGAAGGTACAGACAGTAAAGGAACAGGAAGAAAGAATCACAGAGGAGCAGCAAACAGGCAGATCTCTGGGTGGTGTCGTCAAATCTGGACAGTGTCTGTGATGGGCTGAGTCATGTCCCCCAAGGCTCCTATGTGGAAGTCCTAACTCCCAGGACTGCAGAGTGGACGATATTTGGAGATAAGGTCTTAAAGGGTAATTAAGCTAAAATGAGGTTTTTAAGGTTGAGCCCGAATCCCATATGAGAGGTGTCCTTATATGAAGAGATGAGGACACAGAAACACACACAGACACCGTGTGAGCACAGAGAAGACAGCCATCCACAAGACAAAGGGGGACCTCAGAAGAAACCAACCCTGATGACACATCAATTTTGGAGATTTAGCTTCTAAAATCATGAGAAAATAAATGTCTGTAGTTTAAGCCGTGCAGTCTGCGGTGCATCGTTATGATGGCCTCATACACCAACACAGCGTCAGAAAGTCAGGGAGAGAAAGACCATTTGACGACAAAAGGGAGCTGAGCATAAAAGGGAAAATAATTTGAGATTTCACAGCCAGAGATGAGATTCAGAATTCAGTGATGCTGGAAGAAACAACTGTGGGTGCTAAGGACATGTACAGAGCATTGAGACAGGTGACACATGGAAACCAGTTTATCAATTATTATTTAGTGCAGTAAATATCTTCACAATGTTATAATGGAGGCACATTTTTGTAGGTTTGTTCTTGGCTAATTTGAAAAAATACTATATTTCTCTAGTTTTGAAAGGTTTTCTTCATTTCTTATATCTAATTTCATCATAAATTCATAGTTTTGAAAATATCCTTAAATTTCTCCACATAGTGCTTGCATTTATTCTGAAAATAAACTAATGGTTGAGGAGCTATGCTTCAAAACTTCCCCACTCACAATAACCTTTATGGCTTTCCTAAACCAAGGATAAAATAAAGCATAAATCAGAGGGTTCACGGCTGAGTTATAATAAGCCACCCAACAGCAGATCTCATAAATATAGGCAGGGGTTACGAAGCCCATGAAGGCATCAACAAGCGTGTCAATTGTATACGGTAACCATGAAATCAGAAATGCTACCACTGTGATGCCCAGGGTTTTAGCTGCTTTTCTCTCTCTCTTGGCCATTCTGGCTTTATAACTCTCTGAGGATGACTCTGCTTTGCCACCAGTGTGCTCAATTTTTATAGCTTGTTGTTTAGCTACAAGAAAAATCTTACTGTAAAGAATTATCATGACAAGTGTAGGTATGAAGAATAACAGAAAGTCTATCAACACCCAGTCTTGATTTACAACAATTTGACAACCACCTATACA
>NC_060277.1:5350849-5412873 GCF_021613505.1 Equus quagga
CCGTGCCTCCACCCAAAAGTAACTGTGAAGTGGGGGCCGCCTAGAATATAATCCTCCAGCTACAGAACCAGAACCTCAGGAAAGGAACCCAGGTGTTATTGGCCTATTCAGTGAACATATAGTGAAAGTCATCAGCAATTGCTAGAAATCAATCAAATGGCATTTTAATGTCTATAAAAATTGGGACACTACAGAACAGAATACGTGAAGAAGGCAGACATGAGGTTCAAAGGGGTAAAGAGCTACATGGAACATTCATGGAGAGGACCTTCCTTAGGAGTATAAAATTACAAAAATAAAACTAGTTATGTACATAAAGTTGAGAAAAGAATCACAACTATTTATTAGTTTCCACCTAAGAAACTCGGGAGACTCGAGACTGAGAATCTGTCTTATTATCAAGCATCTGATGTGGGAAGTACTTCCCATAACTAACTCCTGGAAAATTTCTCCTTCCCATAATAACAACTGTGGCCTCTGATGGTTTAAAGATTTACTGTCCAATAGAAGAATGCTTCCATGTTAATTCCAACAAATCTGACCAATAATTTCATTGAATTTGAAGCTGAAATTTCTATCTTGCCATTTTGGGCTCCCAATGCTACTGAGAAAATGGGCATAAAAGGGTCAGTTAGGATTTTTGATGCTGCGGCAATAATCCTGGGTGTTGCCGTGCAGCGAGTGCAGAAAAGGATACGGCTGGACCCCTTGACTAGTGGTAAATGTCAACGGAAAAACTTAACAACCCTATAAAGGTAGGACTTCTAAAGGTTCAATTTTCTCAGAAATGAAGCGCCCCACTGAGTCGAGAAGCCTCAGCACAGAGGTGCTGGCTGAAGGTGAAAGGAAGATGGACTAGGCAGTGCGCAAGAAAAGACAAAAATCACTGTAACTCCACGACCAATTGCAGGAAAGGGCATTGCTTCATTTCACCTAATTTTCCCAATTTTGTAATTTTTAAATTTGTATAGTATAATTTCTTTTTCCATTTTGGTTACCTCCGTCTATTTCACTACTTTATATAGGGTGTGTTAGTTGTGGTTATCTTTATAATTTAGTTCATAAGTTATTTAATATTGAGAGAAGATCATATGCCACCCAGAAGTCATGCACTTGGAGCGGGAGGCAATGATTGGGAAGGCTCAGCTGCCACTTGGGTGAGACTTGAATGTGTTTTGAGTTATATAAGGAATATTATGTGACGAGAAAAAGAAACACTTTGAAATGTAAGTATGGGGAAAAGAGTGTGTTGTCTGTAGGAGACCTGTATTAATTTGAGTGCCCAATATTCAAATATTCTTCCTGTTGTTAAGAATACCAAGTGAGGGCAAATCAGGACCCATGTTCTGGCCCTCTCCCTGCACCGTCCCTCTGCAATGTCCAAAGCATGGATGGACGTGTCCACTCAGAACTTGAGTCCGAGACTCTTCACAGAGCTGCAGGGGAATGGGAGGAGCTGTGGTGATGCTGTCCCATGTTCATGGTGACAGAGGTTAGCTAAGAATGAAGTTCCTGTGGCGGGTTTCTAAGGAAAGCACTCCGTGGTGGAATCTTCCTTTGGTTCCTCTCTGAACCTGGCCCTCCTGCCTTCCTGCTTCCTGTAGACTTTGGAATCTACCCTAAACCTTTCTGATGAGTTAAATTTCTGCATAAAATAACCTTATAATGGATTCAATGTTATAAAGGGAAAAGAATGAGAATTTCAGGATGATTTCTTGCTTTCTCCCTAGATAACACTGTGGAGGAGAAAGTTTGGGTAGGAAGTGAGGAGGAGAGAGGATTTCCTGTTGGGACATGTTGAAGTTAAGATGCCTGTGGACAATCAAATTGGGAACTGTCCAGTGGACAAATGGATAGATCTGTGCAGAGCTAAAAAGTCTAGAGAAAGTTGTTTGGGGGCCATGATCAGATGTCATCATCCATCACCCAGAGAACTCACAGCGTTAAGGGAATGATTATTCATTATAAATCTACTGTGTCAGGAATCTACCAAGTGTCACTGTAACACAGTGAAATTGCTTCTCTAAGGTCACATGCAAGTCAATAATGACTTTACAATTCCACACTATGACCTGAATAAAATTGTCCAAGATGTCAGATTTGTTTTATAAAGCATGGAACAAGTTAGATATAACAAGTTATTGGGTTCTTTCTTGACCAAATTCTTACTGATACAATATTCTCCATCACATAATTTAAATGATACAATGGGGTTTTTTAAAAATTTTTTTAAATTTCCACTTCTGCCTTATCAATGCCATTACATATCTTCAGTTGGGATAGTTTCTTTGATTTTTAAGAAAAAACGTATTTCTAAACACCATTTCTTAATGTTCAATGAACAATAATCTAGAAATCATTTACTTAACAATAATATAAATTATGGTGCTTGAAAAAAAGATTCCTAAAATAGTAGGTAAACATGTGAGGAGGATTGGGGCATGAACTCATCGTTTCTTGGCGTGTCTTTCTTACTGAACTGTTTCAAAGGTCGCAATGTCTCCATTCTGGTTGACGACCCTCTCCTATTTCCTGTACTCTGCTGCCCCTTAGCGGTCACTCTGAACAATACTGGGCTGACCAAACAAACACTAAAGAGGGAAATGCCCAAAAGGGGGAGTGTCTGTTTCAAAATGAGCACTTTCTCCCTGCAAAAATGAGCCCCACAGCAAACAGTTTGAAAGCATACCAGTTAGGTAACTATGGACTCCCTCCACTCCAAGCCACCCCTCCACAGAGACAACTCAAAGAAAGGCTTTTGAACTTTTGTGTTCATTAGAATCACACAAGGTCCTTAAGAGTTCCAGCCCCCACACCCAGAAGTTCTCATCTTCAGGACTGAAATATGCTTTTGAAATCAAGCAGCCCAGTGATTCCAGCATTCTACAGACCACTGCGTCTGGGGAAGTAGCACTGTTATAATGAAAGAACTCTGAACTCGGAGTGAGAAAAAGCGGGTCCTTTCATTCCACCCACACTTGCTAAGCACCTTCTAGTGCCAGGCATCCATGCTGGGTGCTAAGAATGCAGATAAAGCCACGATCCCCAGCCTAAGTAAGTTCAGAGTCGAGTGTGGGAGAGGCCAAGTAAACGATGAAAGGGCTCTGAGATAAGAACTCTGGGAGGAGGGAGAGGTACACTGCAGGGAGCAAGGAGGAGGTGGAGGGGAGGGCTGGAGGAGATGGCCCTCAGCGGAACCAGATTGATGGTATTTACTGGAGAAACTTCTTCAGTCAGAGAGACTGCGAACTGAGTTAGTAAGGACAAATGGCATTCAGGCTTCTAAATTTCTGTGACTCCGCACACATCTTCAAACTGTCTGAACTTGGATTTGTTACCCCTATAAGAAAAAGACAGGTTATGTCTACGTGGATTTGTAACTGTTTGGCTGTCTCTGGTTCGTTTCACTTTTACTTGGCAGTGTGTTTACCATTTGCGGCGGTTCCAGGTGAAACAACTGACCCCAAGATGCCCTTCACCCACGCCAAATAGCTCCCACCTAAGGTTTCGTGGTCCTATTTCTCTATGTGATGCTAGACGTTAATGAAGAGCAGTGTGCTATTCTTCCTTCGAAAACAGCTTAGAGCCCAACAGCACATGGAGTGTCATTGATGATTTCACAATAATCAGATCAGACAGAAATCTGTAATGCATTTTTGTTTTGTCTTGTCATTGATTGTGGAATTTCAGTTAAATCCAAGAAAAGACCAAATGGAAAATAGGGTGAGATAATGCGAGATGAGGGCAGATGGGACTGACAGAGATAGAGAGAAAGGAAAAGGATAGAAAGACGAAGGAAGAGACAGGGAAACTGAGAAAGAGAAGTGATTCCCACACCCCCCCACCCCCCACCTCCATGGTTCAGCAATCCTTCCTCTTTCACAGCCCAGCACCAAGAACGCCTCCTTCCTGAAGTAAGGTCACATCCCTGAAGGGTGTTTCTACCTCACCCGAGGCTGCAGTAATAGTGAGAACTGACACGAACGCTGTGCTAGGTCCTCTCACAAATGTTTTACATTGTTAACTCATTTACTCATCACAGTCCTACGAGGTAATATGATAATTTCTACTTGACGTGTGAAAACTGAGGTACAGACTTGGAGAAACTGACCTGAATTCACAGAGAATAAGTGACAGAACGAAGATTCCATTGAACCTTTGTCTTCTGTTCTTTCTGTAGGCTATCTGAAGATGGGGGCTTTTTAGTCCTTTATCTATCCTCCTCAATTGAGTGCCCTGTGAAAAATGAGGCACCAAAATTACATTGATGACTTTTGAGGTGTGGGGGATGGGAATTGGCCACCCCAAGATTCCTCTCTTTGGCATGAGAATTATTGGGGGCTGGTTACTTTTAAAAACTGCAGACATGAGAGAAACTCTGAAAAGCAGAAGTTACCCTTTGTAAGAGATATTTACATTTGTAAAGGAAATCTCCATCTGTAAAGGTGTTTCCCTCTCTGTACCAGGAAGAAGGGGATGACCTTATCTCTAGAAACTCTCATCAATGCAGAAGGCAAGGACTTAAATCTGCATGATAACCTTACTCTTGTTTGCTGTGCTTTTCTGGTAATCTCCCATAACCGATTCCCCCAACCCCCAACATCCTCCTTTGTCTTTAGCTGAGGGTGGTATTTAAGGTGAGAGCTTCCGCCATTTTGTTGAGTTGCTCAGTTTTCCTGAGCCTCTCCCATGTATACATGTTATAAAGCTTTGTTTAATTTTCTCCTGTTGTTCTGTCTCATGTGAGTTTAACTTGCTGTCTGGCCAGAAGGACCCAGAGTGGGTAGAGGAAATGTCTTCTTCCCCTACAGAGAATATCAACTGGAAGACATAACTAGAAATATTCAAAGCCAAAGCTCTCTGAATATCTCCTAAATTGTAGATTAGCTGATTAGCTGTTTAGAGGAAGCTCTTCAATATTGTTAACATTTAAACTTCTTTTTACAATCATCGATCATCTTTAACTCCAATTAACACTAGATTTTTTAAGTTGAGATATAATTGACATGTAACACTATATTAGTTTTAGGTATACAATGTAATGACTTCATACATGTATATATTGTGAAATGATTACCAGAATAAGTTTAGTTAACATCCATCACCAGACATAGGTACAGTTTTTTTTCTTGTGATGAGAACTTTTAAGATTTACTCTCAGCAACTTTCAAATATACAATACAGTGTTGTCAACAATAGCATGCTGTACATTACATCCCTAGGGACTTATTTATCTCATAACTAGAAGTTTGTACCTTTTGACCACCTTCACCCATTTCACCCACCCCCACCCCAACTTCTGGCATCCATCAATCAGTTCTCCGTACCTATGAGATGTTTTTTTTTAGATTCTACATACAAGTGAGATCATATAATATTTGTCTTTGTCTGATTTATTTCACTTACTATATGAAAGAAATTAATAATTCAATATATCTGTGAATTTAAGAATGCTCTTAAATTCTATCAATGCTATTACAAATGGCAGGATTTCCTTCTTGTTTTGTGGCTGAATAATATCCCACTGTGTATACATACCACATTTTCCATATCCATTCATTTGTTGATGGAAACTTAGATCGTTTACATGTCTTAGCTATTGTAAATAATAGTACAATGAACATGGGGGTGCAGATGTCTTTTTGAGAGAGTCATTTTGTTTTCTTCAGATAAGTACCAAGAAGTGGAATTCTGGATCTATGGTAGTTCTATTTTTAACTTTTTGACAAAGCTCCATCCTATTTTCCATAGTCGCTGCACCAACTTACATGCCCACCAACAGTGCACAAGTGTTCCCTTTTCTCCACATCCTCACCAACACTTAATATTTCTCATCTTTTTGATCATAGCCATTCAAATAGATGTGAGGTGATATCTGATTATGGTTTTGACTTGGATTTCCCTAATGATTAGTGATATTGAGTACTTTTTCATGTCCCTGTTGGCCATTTGTATGTGTTCTTTGGCAAAATGTCTATTCAGATCTTCTGCCCATTTTTTTAATTAGATGGAGTTTTTTTTTTCCATTGAGTTGTAGGAATATTTTTTCTTTGAGGAAGATTAGCCTTGAGCTAACATCTGCCTCCAATCCTCCTCTTTTTGCTGAGGAAGACTGGCCCTGAGCTAACATCCGTGCCCACCTTCCTCTACTTTATTTGTGGGACACCTGCAGCATGGTTTGACAAGCAGTGCACAGGTTTACTCCTGGGATCTGAACCAGCGAACCCTGGGCCACTGAAGTGGAACATGCAAACTTAACCACTACACCACTGGGCTGACCAAGTTGTAGGAATTTTTATATATTTTTCGGATATTAACCCCTTATCAGATACATGATTTGCAAATATTTTCTCCCATTTCAGAGGTTGCTTTTTCATTTTATTGATGATTTCCTTTGCTGTACAGAAGTTTTTAGTTTGATGTAGTCCCACTTGTTTATTTTTGCTTTTCTTGCCTTTGCTTTTGGTGTCAAATCCAAAAAATCATTGCCAAGGCTGATGTCAAGGTGCTTACCTCCTATGTTTTCTCCTAGGAGTTTTATGGTTTCAGATTTTACATTCAGTCTTTTGCATGTAGCTGTCCAGTTTCAACTCCATTTGTTGAAGAGACTATCCCTTCCCCATTGTATGTTCTTGGCTCCTTGGTTGTAAATTAATTAACCATATATGTGTGGGTCTATTTCTGGGCTCTCTATTCTGTTCCATTCATCTGTGTGTCTGTTTTTATGCCAATGTTATACTGTTTTGATTATGATAGCTTTGTAATAATAGTTTGACATTTAGACGTTTAAAGACTGCATTCTAGAGTAATCTTACCACAAATTGAACCTATGGAAACATTTTTCTCTTCAACTTCAAAGACCAAGAAATTATTACCCCAGGGCCAAATACAGCCCTGAGCTATGGTATTCCCACCCCACCCCATTCCCTGACTATGTACATATCTTTTGTTTATATTCAAATAGGCGATAGCTTTGTTTTTCCCCCATGGATTGTGTTAAAAGAAAAAAATTGAAGAGTTCAGAAGCACTTAAAGTAAAAGTTAAAGACTGCATGTATATTCTTCCAGATATTATTGTTTCTCTCTCCCTTTCTCTCTCTATATATGTATTTCAAAAACGGTATTGATATGGACTCAGTGAACTGAAGAGTCAAAAGAAAGATTTCTTGGACTCTCAAGGTCTGGTAGTAGTGCTCCTTTATTCAGATAATAGCATGGGGCCAGGACCCGGGGCAGGGAAGAGCTGCACTATGGGGACAGGACTCATGGGCTGTGAAGAGCTGCAAGCATGGGGACAGGACCCATGGGCAGTGAAGAGTTGCAATGGTTTGAGGGTAGAGCTAAATTTATAAGGCATAGGTATGTGAGTTATTTCTTTACAAGACAAAGGAAAGATCATGTTTAAAAAAAAAGTGGTTAAAATGGTATCAGTGCAGGTGGGGTCTGGTTACCTTGGGTGGTCTATAACTTTGGATATGAATCAGGTCGAATCAGGTCAGGACGTCCTATGCTTCCCGAGGATGATATAGATCGGTATGTAGGGCAGGACGCCTTGGGCTTCTCTCCCTGGGGCAGCCTTGATCCACGTCAGTATCATAATACATATTTTGTTTTGTAACTAGAGTTTCATATTTAATATATGGTAGACACCCTTGGATGTCAATAATATAAATTTAATAATACTAACTATACTATTACATTTATATAACAGTATGGGCACTATGTGCTTTCACGTATTAACTCATTTAATCCTCCCAACAAGGCTACAAGATAGATACATCTCTATTTCCCAGGTCAGAAAACTGGGGCACAGAGAGGTTAAGTGAGTTTCCTGAGATTCCCCATCTACAAGTGCTGGAGCTACTATTTGAATCCAGGCAGCCTGACTCCAGAGAGCATGCGCCTAATCACCACACCACCTTCTGCCTCTCCATTATCTTTGTTAATGCCACAGTGTTATGTGTGTGCAAATGTCCTACATAAATCCCATTGGCAGATAGTTATATTGTTCCCAAACCTTTGACATTTACAACAGTACTGTAATATATGCCATTTCAGTACACTCATCCAATTCCTCATATAGATTTCTAAAGGTGAGGTTGACAGGCTGAAGAGTTAGTAAATTGCATTTCAAAGTTTGCAGAAAGGCTGTGTCAATTTGGAGAATTCCCACACTGTAAGAAAGGGCCCATTCCGCTATATACCTACCCCTGTCATCACTGTGTACTATTGGTGAGGATCAAGCCGGCCCCAGGGAGAAAAGCCCAAGGTGTCCTGCCCTACAGGCCGATCTATATCATCATCTGGGAAGCATAGGGCATCCTGACTTGATCTGATCTGATTCTTATCTAAAGTTATAGAACCACCCAATAATCAGACCCCACCTGCACTGATACCATTTTAATGACTTTTTTTTTACATAATATTTCCTTTGTCTTGTAAAGAGATAACTCACATACCTATGCCTTAAATTTAGCCCTACCCTCAACCCATGTTTGCAGCTCTTCACTGCCCTTGGCTCCTGTCCCCATGCCCACAGCTCTTACTGCCCATTGGTCCTTGTCCCCATGCCCGCAACTCTTACTGCCCATTGGTCCTTGTCCCCATGCCCGCAGCTCTTACTGCCCATTGGTCCTTGTCCCCATGCCCGCAGCTCTTACTGCCCATTGGTCCTTGTCCCCATGCCTGCAGCTCTTACTGCCCATAGGTCCTGTCCCCATGCCCGCAGCTCTTCACTGCCCATGCGCCTTGTCCCATGCTATTCTCTGAATAAAAGAGCACTACTGCCAAAACTCGAGAATCCAAGAAATCCTTCTCCTGACTTCTCGGCTTCCCGAGCCTGCATCACAGTCATTGTTTGTCATCTAGCCAGTCTTTCGGGTCTGACAAAGCTGAATTCTACCTGAGCCTTGTCATCCTGGAAAACAGTGATGGTTAAAGAAGTCCTCATACCTTTTGCGTTCTGGGGGGTGGCTTTTTGCAAATAACCACCCTTCTTCATATGACATAGATAAGACTCATGGATGCCCCCCTGCCCCACTTACCTATAACAAGGCCAAATGGAACAAGGCCGAATTTCCATTTTTGGCCTTATAAAAGATTAGTTGAACTTCTAGTCTCTACAGATCACTTGGAACAAAATGCTTGTTAAGTACACTTTGCTTAAGATTCTTTCCTTCCCCCAGGTACCTGAACTTTGGTCCACCCTCAGCCTCAGCTAGCAAAGGGCCATCGGTTCCTTAATGGCCCTCCTGAGGAGAGACTGGCCTTGGAGAAAGTAAAAGGATTTCTGATCTACTGTCTGATTTTGTCACTCCCATTCATCCCATGTCCTCACACTCATCTGTCTCTAGTCTCGCTTACTCCTCTCTATAAAAGTCCTTTTTCCTAACTCAGGAGATTTGCAGATCTGTGGTCAAAGGGCACTCCCACCCACAACAGTCCCTTCCCCCCATCGCAATAAATTTCCAATAAAGTCTGTCCTGACTGAGTCCAGGTTAGTTTCTTATTTGATGGGTCAAAACAACAACCAAACTATTTGTTTTGTTTCACTTTTCTTTGCACACTTTTGTGGGCTTTTCACATGTGATTATTAGCTATTTTTGCTCATTCTCATACAGTTGATAAACCTCCCCAGATTTGCTCAGTCCCAGGGGTCTCCAAGACTTCAGCCATTTGTTCCCAGGAGATCCCAGCCACCAGGGACATTGCCTTATTGTCCAACACCCCAGGTCTCTCAGCCTCCCTCCCACGAGTTTGCGTTTCTGCAAAGCCTCCATCGTATGCCCTGAGTGAGCCACAGTGGGGCCAGCATACAGTTCCAAACCAATCGTACGCACAGAAGTTATGGCTTCTCCCTCCACTTTCCACCTAAGCAATGCATAGTTCTGGTTTGGGATCTGACTTTCCAGAAAACCTGGGTAACACAACTTGAAAGGGTAGGGAACTTAACTCCCCATGAGGTGAGCTTCAACCCATGAGAGCCAAGGAAAGTGAAGGAGGAAACAGCTCTCTCTTTCCCACTTTCACTCACGTCCCTTCAGATTGCGCTGAGGGCACAGTGGTCCTATAGGCCTGCCGGGAAGATGCCCCAGGTCACAGTCCTCAGTGTTTTTTTCTCTCCATTTGTCATTCTCTTTCACTTTGTTTATGATTTTAAGGAATAAATTATAAATTTCTGTGTAAAAGGAATAAGAATATGTCACCCCAAAATATACCACTTTGGCATAAAGATTCTTTTAAGCCGAAGACATCTGAGATTCAACAGATACAAAAAAAACAAAACAACAAGCAAATAAACAAAAACACCTTCTCAAAGCTTCTGTTATAGGACTAAAAGCAGCAACTTCTGGGAAATTAGACGGCTTAAAAATTTCTCTTCGGGGTAGATCTACTCCCAGAAAGGAGGACAGATATAAAACGTATCCAAAATCCCTTCTGAAGGGGAGTTTTAAGACCATTCAAACCCATACAGACATTATCACAAGCTTTCCTATCTCCCAGCTGTTCTCCTCAAAACCCATTTGTCTTTCCTGAAGAAACCTGTCTGTTTTTCCCTTAAGAACCATTTTCCCCTCCTTTCCTTTCTCCTACTAATTTAGATACATAAGCCTTTAACTCTAACCATTTGATAAGCCAGCTACTTCCTTTGTTGGCTCCCATATGTGTATAAAATAAACCTTCTTCTCCTGTTAATCTGTCTTTTGTTAGTTTAATTCATAAATCCCAGACTATGAATGTAAGAGAGTAGAGGATAAATTTTTTTTCCTCCTCTAGTTGTGTCATAAATACAAATCATCCTGTTTAACGTTTCTGCTTCCCTTGCCTTTTTTACTCCAAGATGAAAAGAAAATCATCCAGGTAGAAGGAATATGATATAGGTCATAAACTTGGATCTATACAAAGAAATGAAGAGATTTGGAAATGGAATATATGAAGGTAAAATAAATTTCTTCTCTCATTTTAAATTGGTCTAAAAGGTGGATGACTGTTTACAGCAAAAACAGAAAAATATATTGTGTTTTGATAGCATACGTAAAAGTGAAACGTATGACAATAGTAGCACAAGGAAGGAGAGAGAAGATTGGGAATATATTGTTATAATGTCCTTATAAATACGTTATTTGAAGAGAGATTCAGATTAATTTTAAAAGTGGTATAAATTATCATTAAAACAAGTGTAAATAATAAGTCAAAAGAGGAGGTAAAATAGGATAACTTTAAAATTCTTAATTAAAGCCAGGGAAGAAGAAAAGAAAAAGAATAAAGAAAGAACAACTAGACAATAAGCAAGATGGCATATTTTAATTCAAACATATCAATAATAACTTTAAATGTGAGTGATCTGTACATCACAATTAAAAGGAAAAGATTTTAAGACAGAATAAAGAAACAAGACACAACTGTATGCTGCCTATCAAATATCCACTTCAGATGAAAGAGCTAGATGAGGTAAACATAAAATGATGGAGAAAGATATACCAGGTAAACCTTTATCAAATGAAAGTTGAAGTAGCTACATTAACCTGAGACAAAGTAGACCTAAGAACAAGGATTTAATAATCAGGGATAAATAAGGACATTACATAATGATAAAGGGTTCAATTCCCCAGAAGACACAACAATCCTAAATTTGTGGACGCAGAACAACAGAGCTTCAAAATATATGAGACAAATCCTGATAGACTTGGAAGCAAAAGTAGGCAAATTCACAGTTACAGTTGGAGACTTCAACCCTTCTCTCTCTGTAACTGATGAAACAAGTAGACAGAAAATCAGCTAAATCTCCAAAACACTATCAACAAACTTGAATAAATTAACTTTTATAGAATATTTCACCCAAGAGCAGCAGTCCACTTACACTTTCTTTTCTAGGGCTCATGAAATATTCATAGATTATATTCTGGGCTATCAAACAAACCTCAACACATTTAAAAGAACAGAAACCATACCAGGTATGTTCTTTGACCATAAAGGAATTAAACTAAAAATTAATGAAAGAAAATATCTGGAAACTTAATAAATATTTGGAAATTAACACGTCTAAAAAATCCATGGGTCAGAGAGGATTTCTCAAAGGATATTTAAAAAAATTTTTAAATTAAATGAAAATGGAAATACAACATATCAAAATATGTGATGCAGCCAAAGCAGTTCTTAGAGGGGAATTTATAGCAGTAAATGCTTACATTAGAAAAGAAGTAGGATCTCAAATCAGTAAATTAAGCTTATGACGTAAGAAACCAAGAAAAAAGGCTGATTAAACTCAAAGCATGTATAAGGAAGGAAATAATAAAGATTAAAGCAGAAGTCAATGAAATTGAAAACAGGGAAGTAATAAAGTAACTAAACAAAAACCAAAAGGTGTTATTTCAAAATAGCAGTAGTACTGATAAACTTCTCACACTATGGATCAAGAAAAAAAAAGAAAAAGAAGGAGAAGTTGCAAATTACCCATATCAAGAATAAAAGAAGAACATCACTACTGATCTCTGAGACATTAAAGGGAGAAGGAGGAAATACTACAAACACTATACACATAAATTCAGTAACTTAGATGAAATGGACAGATATCAAAAGAAACTATCAAAGCTCAAAAAAAAATAGGTAACTTGAATGGTTCTATATCTACAGAAGAAATTTAATTCATAGTTAAAAACCTTCAAAAACAAACAAATAAACCAACAAAACCAAACTCCAGACCCATATTGTTTCACTGGTGAATTCTACCAAACATTTCAAGAGAAATAATACCAATTCTACAAAATCTTTTCCAGAAAATAGAAGAGGAGGAAACACATCCCAAATCATTGTGTGAGACCAGAATAATCCTAAATGCTGAAACCAGACAAAAACATTATAAGAAGAAACAAACAAACAAAAACTATAGAGATGGGCCCTAAAGAATACAAACATAAGAATTCTCAACAAAATATTAGCAAATCAAATCCAGCAATATATAAAAAGAATAAGGTATCACAACCAAATGAGTTCCATCCCAGAAATGCAAGACTGGTTCAATATTGGAAGATCAATTAATATAGTTCACCATATTAACAGACTAAATAAGTAAAGCTCACAATTATCTCAAAAGACGGAGAAAAAGCATTTGGCAAAATTCAACATAAATTAATTATAAAAATTCTCAGCAAACTATAAGTAGAAAGGAAACTGTACTATCTTTGTGACTTTTCAGCAAGTCTATAATTATTTTGAAATAGTTTACTTAAAAAATGAGGAGGAAGAGAGGACATATTCTAGTTACAGAGACATGCATGAGCAAAGCACAGAAATAAGAAAACCCCTGGTGTATGATTAACTTAATAAAGAGAACCTACAAAAACCCACAGCTAACGTCCTGCTTAATGGTGAGAAACTGCACGCTTTCCCCCTAAGATCAGAAACACAGCATAGATGTCCTCTCTCGCTATTATTACTTAGCATCATATTGGAAGTCCTACCTAGTTTGACAGGTCAAGAAAAAGAAATAAAATGCAGAAAGATTGGAAAAGAAAAAATAAAACTGCCTCCATTCACAGATAACATTGTCTTTGTAGAGAAATCCCAAAGAATACACAAAAAAAACTCCTACAACTAATCAATTAGTTTAGTTAGGATCACAGGAGACAAAGTTAATATGGAAAAGCCAATCACATTCCTATATATCAGCAATAAACAAATGGAATTTGAAATATAAAAAATACACTTACTGTAAAACCAAAATAAATGCAGAAATTACATAACACACAAAATACTTGCAGTATCTGTATACTGAAAATTATAAAACTGATAAAAAAATAAAAGAAAATCAAAATAAATGTGGAAATATACTGTGTTCATGAATTGAAAATCTAAATATTAGGGTGTCAATTTTCTCCAATACATTCTATAGGTTCAGTTCAATACCTATCAAAATCTTAGCAAGATTTTATAGATATTGACTAGATGCTTCTAAAATTTATGTAGAAAGGCCAAGAAACTGAAATAGCCAAAACAATTCTGGAAAAACAATTCTGGAAAAGAAGTTACTTGATTTCAAAACTTATTCTAGAGCTTCTATAACTAAGACAGTGTGGTGATCTATGTGTCTATGTACTAGATCAATGAAACAGAATAAAGAGAGCAGAAATAGACCCATGTAAATACAGTAAACAAATTTTTGAAAGGATTGCGAAGGCAATTCAATGGAGAAAGGATAGTCTTTCCTACAAATGGTGCTGGAATAACTTGATATTCATATGCCCCCCCCCCAAAAAAAGAAAGAAAGAACCTTGGTACATACCTCATACATTGTACAAAAATCATCTCAAAATGGATTATAGACCGAAATGTAAAATGTAAAACTCCAAAACCTTAGGAAGAAATTATAGGAGAAAATCTATGTAATTCTGGGTTTGGTAGTGAGTTTTGTGACGAGATTCAACACCAAAAGCATGATCCATAATAGAAAAATTTGGAAAATTAGACTTTATCAAAATTAAAAATTTTTGCTCTGTGAAAGACACTGTAAGGAAAATGAAGAGATAAGCTACAAAATGGGAGAAATATTTGCAAATGGCATGTTTGTAAGGCACCAGAATATATAAGAAACTGTTAAAACTCAACAACAGGAAGACAACTCAATAAAAAATGAGCAATAGATCTGAAAAGACACTTCAATAAAGAAGATATATGAATTTCAAATAAGCATATAAAAAGATGTTCAATATTATTATGGAAATGAAATTAAAACTACAATGAGATACCACTACATATCTATTAGAATGGATTAAAACTAAAAAATAAAATCTAACAATATTAAATGATGATAAGGATTTAGAGCAACAGAAATACCCATTCATTACTGATGGGAATGCAAAATGTCACAGCTATTTTGGAAAACAATTTGGTAGTTCCTTATAAAATTAAACATATACAACCCAACAATCTCACTTGTAGATATTTATCCAAGTGAATTGAAAACTTATATTTTTGTCAAAACTTGTACGCAAATAGTTATAGAAGCTTTATTCATAATTGCCAAAAATTAGAAAAAACTAACAGGTGAATGGATAAATAGACTGTTACATCCAAACAATGGAACACTACTCAGCCATAAAAAAAAAAACAAATTATTGATTCATACAACAATGTGGATGTGTCTTAAATATCTTAAATTCTGGTAAGTGAAAGAAGTTAGACCTAACAGGCTACATACTGTATGATTCACTTTGTATGATATGCTGGAGAAGGCAGAACCACAGGCATGGAAAATATGAGTGGTTGCAAAGAGTTGGGGGAGGAGGAGGGGTTGGATAAAAGTTACTGCAAAAGAGAATCTTCAGGGTGAATGAAAATGTCCTGTATGATACTTGGGTGACGGATTCATGACTCCATGCATTTGTCAAAAATCTATAGAACTACATGCCACAGAGTGAACTTTATGCAAATTAAAAAAAATCAACCAATGTGTTTTGAGAATGCCAGATAGAATGCAGACACATGATAAATGAAACTAAATGCAATACAAACATATAACATAACTCCACTGAAGGGGGTAGGGAAAAAGAACTGATCTGGTTAATTTTGGAAAACATTCTTTTGACTCAATAATGTAAGGCTAAAGACAAAAAGAATTCTCCATAAACACTGTACTCAAGTTTTTACTTTTTTTCTCACAGGAGTATGAGTTAGGAATTCTGAAACTACTTTAATCTGAACAAATAAGTAATTATTAATTACTTGTTTTATTATTTATTTAATTATTAATAATTATCACTTAAGGACTTCTGATTGCCCTTCAAAACCTTTGAAGAATACCAAAATCCCCAAAATTACTGGCTCTGGAAGGCCAAATTACAAGCCTTCAAACATAGGTAACTCCTGCAGTGTAAAGGATTTGTTTGGGGAGAAATGAAATGATCACTTGTTGAATGAGCAGAATTTTTGAGCTCCGCCTGGGTTGAAGGCACCTGGCTGAATTTCACTAAGTAGCAGACAGATGCAGAGATGGGATGCTATAAATGAATTCTTTTGGAATTCATTTGTCTTCTGTGCCTCTAAATTTTGTAGGTTTACCTAAACTACACTTATCTTTTTTCAATTGACTACAAAGGGGTGAAATCTTATTCTTAGATTTTCAAAAGACCTGGAATGAATCCACTCATGATGTATTTTAAACCTTGAGAAATAAGAAAGAGCCCAGGAGGAGGATTCAGAGCTGAGGTTTGGTCCCAGTTCGGTCAATAACCAGCAGGATAACCTGAGAGGTACCTAGCCTCAGGCTCTACTGCAGTGCAGGTGACTTCCCCTCCCACAGCCCAGGGTTCTAGCAAAGGTAACAGGGAAGGATGTTTGGAAAGTGCAGCAGACCTTATGTAGATGTAAGTTCTTTGCATGATAGTTCTTGGATTGATGGAAATCCCTCTTCCTAAATTCGCCAACCACTTCTTAGTTCTCAAGTCCAACACACAACTTTCAGTTGTTAACTTACTTGAACTTTCCGTGACATGTGATATCATAGACCACGCCTTCTTTTGGAAGTGTTATCCCTCATTCTCTAGTTCACCTTTTCCTGATTTACTACCTATCTCTCTGATTAAACCTTTCCAGAGTTTCTCTTTCTCTGCCCTCCCTTAAACACAGAAAGTCCATGACATTCCATCCTTAGAGTTAGTGAGCTCATCTGTTCCCAGGGTTCCAACCAGAGCTCTATCCTGAACACTAGCTCACATTTTCAAGTACCTGTAGGGCATTGAGCATCTCAAACTGGATCTCCCTTCCCCAGGATCTTAAAGACAACACGTCCAAAGCTCAACTTAATGTCACTTTGCTCCCTCATTTGACCACCTCCACCTTCAAACTGCAATTGCTTTATTAGCAACCTCCGAGCCCAGTTAGCTACAGCATGTTCAGCTCAGTTTCACATGTCCTAAGAGTGAGTCATCTCTTTCATTCTCCATACCTATTTGATTTCCAAGTCTTCCTAAATATTTCTCAAAGCTGTCCTCACCTCTTTTTCTCCAATGTATTTGCTTTAGTTAGTCCTTCAACATCTCGGATATTGGGGAGATTCTTGATGGGGGATGCTACTATTGCAACAGCCTCCTTAGTGGCTGCAACCTCTCTCTCCCTCCTTCTCACCCTCCCACCCTCTAGTCTCAGTGTTCTTTCTTTTTAATTTCCCTCACTTCTCAGAATTTTCTTCATAGCATGGAATTACCAACACATCACACCTCTGCTTAAAATTCTTTAATGGTTTAACTCTTATTAGATACTCATCTAACGTGATATAGAGGCTTTTTGTTATATGAACTCCATTTGCCTTTCCAGTCTCATACCCTGCCAATCCACTGGCTATGCTCTATCTAAGTAAACTTATATAGAGATCCCTAAGAGTTTGCACTTGCCTATGATTTTATAAATTTTTATGTGCTTCTTTTTTTGCCTGAAATGTCCTTTCCCATCTTGTCTTCCCAGTGAACCTTTACACATCTTTCAAGATTCTGTGTACACTTCCCCTTTGGAATGGTCCCTGACCCCACAGTAAGGCGTCGGCATCTCTGGGCTGCCACTGTGCTGCGTACAAATCTTTATCACAGCTCCTCTTATAGTGTCGTGGCAAGGATCACTTCTGGAGCTCCTTGAGGGAAAACACTATACCCTACCCATCTTGATACCTGCAGCGCCTGGCACAATACCTGACGTATGACAGATTTTCCATGAACAGCTGCCGAATGAGTGACATGGTAGGAAGATCTCAAGATTCCGAATTAGGTCATCTGGACATGTGTTGCTTATAATTACCTATGTGATTTTGAAGAAGTTTCTTTGGGTTTTAGTTTCTTTAATCTGTGAAACGAGGAAGTAGACCTAGATTTCCATAAGGGCCTCCCCAGCTTTCATACTCTGTGGTTGACACTATTGCCTTTTATAGAGGTTGAAACACATATTTTGTCTGATCACAGAATATATTATACAAATTTAAGAATACTGAAGAAAGGAGAAATTTCACATGAAAATCTGAATTTCCAGTGTATCTTGACAAAGTAGAAAATTTGACTACTGTGTATTGGGCCAGTATTCCTAAAAGTCTACAATTGGCTCTAGGTGAATCACGCTGCCCCTTCAGATGGGGTGTGTGCCTTCTGCTTGGCCAATATGCCCACCTCACTCCATCACCCCCTCTTCACAGAGGCAGAGTATAAGTTGCTGCTTTTTATCACACTTGCACTGTAGTTTTCTTCAGTAAAGATGAGAAAGAAATATTTCTTGTTCCCATTTATCTGTTAAAAGTAGAAAAATGAAAAATTGAATGACCCTTGTGTTTCTTATCCCTGGCCGACCTTACTTTTATGTACATATGTATGTATAATTCCAAACAACCTAGAATTCGCTCAATTCAAAATACTCTTGTTTTTTCTTCTAAGTGCATCCGGCCTTTTGATGCCCTGATGATCCTTTCAGAAAACAGTGTTGCCTTAATACCGGCAGAAGCCAAGCCAATCTATCTTCTAATTCATTTGGTGAGGCATTTCTTTCACCTGAAGCAACTGATGCTGTTTTAACACTTACATTCTGTTTGAATACTGTATTTATTACGAGAACATTCTCTGCTCTCTTCAAACCCCGTGAAAACTGCGCCCTGTCCTTCAAGGATGACCTGTATGTGCCATGAAAACTTGTCTACCAAGTGAGCACACGGAGGTGACTTCCCTGATGCCTGCATTGTTCCTGCTGGCATTGCGCATTTGCGTTCGCACTTGTTAATGGACCCGCGAATACTCTCCTGCAGAGCCGAGGGTTAGCAAACAGGAGGCACGAGCTGATGCGGCGGGCCGAAGACTCGAGGCTAGGCAGGAGGGCACCCCTGGATACAGACGACGGCCCCCCTCCGTTCCCTCCTCTCGTTTTTCGCTCGCAGGCCGAGGCGTTCACCATCTGCGTGCCACGCCTCAAACACCCCTCGGCAATTTTGCTGGTCCCCCCCCAACCGCCATACCTCAGCTTAGAGCCCGAAGGGGCGGGACAGGGCCGCTGTCATTCAGCTCCGCGGGCCAATGGGAGGGGAGCGAGCCCGCCTCCTTCCCAGGCCGTACCGCGGGCATGCGCAGTGGGCGTCCGGACGCCACCGCCCATCAGCTCAGAGCGGTGCTTGCGGGCGGTGGGGCCGGGGGTCCCGCGGCCGGAGGAGGAGGAGGTGGCGGCGGCCGAGGAGGTCGGGGTAAGAGGGGCCAGGGGCGGGGGACGCTGCGCCCAGGGGCGCGTGGCCCCGCGGCTGCCGCGCCTCCGTGTCGCTGCGCGTGGTCAGGTGGCCGCCGCCCTGCGCTGTGCGGCGGGCGCTGGGGAGGCGGCGGCGGCGGCGGGCGCTGCCCCGGCTCGGGAGCGCACCGCGCCCCACGGCCCACGGCCCGGGCCGGCGCGGTCAGCAGGGCCCGGCCTCCCGCCTGCCCCGCGGGCCGCGCTCTCCGGGTGGGGCCGGCGGCCGGGCCGCTCTGGCAGCTCCGGATCCAGCTGGCGCCGGGCGCGGGGCGCCAGCTGAGCTCTTCCTCTTTCCGAGTCCCGGCGGAGACGCGTCCTCCTCCCGGCGCGGCTCGGGGAACCGAAAATGCGGGCTGCGGGCGGGGGCGCCCTGGCGTCGTTTCCCCATCGGCCTGATGGCTGTGACAACGCGCCAACTTTCTTTGATCTCAGTCCATCTCATTATGGGTTTACCTAAGGACCTTTAAAAATACATAAAATGTTTCCAGGCGCCCCCTCCCCCCTTGTTTTTTAGGTTGTTACTTTCTTTAAACTCAGACCAAAAGAGAAAAAAAGCATTGGGTCAGATGCTGTATTTTTTTCTATCGGGTTTCTTAGATTTGCTTGGCTCTTATATACATACATTCCTTTTTGTTTAATTCAGATCAAAGTATTCGGACTATACATATGTATAATGTAAAACTTGCACGGAATCTGGACGAGGAATGAGGAAATGCTGCGCTGTTTGGTAATATTGTAGCTGGGCGTTTCTGGGGGGTGGCCCGAGCAATAACTGATAGCGGTGTTAAACTGTGTCTCGTGATGTGGACAAGCCTCTGCTTTGCAGGCCACTTTGAGAAGTTCATCTGACTTGTGACTAAGAATTATAGTCTACTTTAAAAGTTTCTGTGAAAGTTAATACGATAGTGTATTAACTCATTAACATCTATGTAATTTTTCTTCAAGTGTGTTGCATCTGCTCCCAATAACAAGGTCCATCCTAATTTTGGTTATGATCCCAAACTTGAGCCACGTGCTGGTGTTTGAAAAATAAATTCTATAAAACACCTGCAGTAAGTCTGAGTAAAGTTTGCCTGTGATTCCATTTAATTTGAACGTTTTCTATGTGAAAGGGTGAAAAATCCTTGGTATTGTGAACTAAACCCAAATAGTATAATAGGTTAATGGATGGAGGAGCTGAGCTAAAGAGTGCAGTTAGTGTAGTTCATAGAGAATGCTCATGTCTGTAGAGCGATGGCGCTGACATTCATGGAACATCTGTGGATTCCACAAGGTGACAAGGTTCTCTCTCTCATGTTTATTTTCCAGAGGTAGAGATAGATGATAAACTGTATCCTAACTGGGTCATTGTAAGTGGTGATTAGCACTATGATGCAGTAAGCTAGACAGAGCAACAGAGAGTGGCAGGGTTGGTGACCTCTCACTTCACCTGGGAGTGGTCCCAGAGAGCTTCTCTAGCCTGTGATGAGAGCTTGCTGGGAAAAAGGAGCCTGTCTCGAAAATCATGGGAGGAGCATTCTCGGCATAGGAAATGGCACCCAGCAAAGTCCCAAGGCAGCAGTAGGCCTGGAACATCCAAGATCTGAAAGAAGGCACTGGAATTCAGTGTCTTAGAAATGGTCATATTTACCCTCACACTAGGTGTGTGTTCTTAGGAAATAGGTACATTTATTCATTCATTCTACAAATATTTGTTAAGCACCTGTTATATAGCCAGGTACTAAGAATAGAGAGTCCACAAAACAGAGGAAAAAAACCCCTACCCCTCTGGGAACCTAACATTTTGGAGCACGGCGTGGAGGGAAGTCTAGTGCTTTATGGTGCTGCTCACCATTAAGACTGTTTCTATTGTTTTGTCCATGCTAGATTTATAGAGCATGAGGTTTATGCTTCATGGGACTCTTAAAGATTCTGCACATGTCCGGTAGTAACTGGAAGTGGTGTTTGACACTCAAGATTCCATGTTAAAATTTCCTTTGTTCTTTCATTTGTTCTCTTTAGAAACAGTCTTGAGAAGATGCTCGTTATGAGTATAGTTGGCCCTTCATATCCATGGTTCCACATTTGCAGGTTCAACCAACAGTGAATCTAAAGGCCTACGATGTTTACATCTGTAGTGAACATGTACAGACTTTTTTTCTTGTCATTATTCCCTAAAGGTTACAGCATAACAACTATTTACATAGCATTTATATTGTACTAGGTATTATAGGTAATTTAGAGCTATTTTAAGGTATATGGGAGGATGTGTGTAGGTTATGTGTAAATACTGTGCTATTTTATATAAGGGACTTGAGCATCCCCAGATCTTGGTACCATTCTTCTGCAGACACCGACAGAGGACTGTCTTGCACTTTGATCCTCTCTGTCCTCCTTTGTCTTTATGGGGTTGATATATCCTAATAGGAACACAATTATTGAAATGTTTAGATGAGCACTGTTTAGTAGAACTTTCTGCTGTGGTGGTAATGGTCTATGCGTGAGCTGTCCAAGTCACTGGCCATACATGTGATATTTGAACACGTGATAGTGCAGTACAGATAATGAGTTACTGTTATTCTGAGCAGTAAAACTAGGAATTCTGAATTGGCTTTCAGAAGTATTCAGCAAGAGAACTTTAGTGCATATTAGCTCTGGGCCAGGTGCTGGACACCGATGTGGGAAGCAGACACCAGAATAACTTGGTTGATTAAGCCTGTACACAAAGATAAACTTTTAAGTCAATTTATAGTTAGCTATGTGTCTGTCTATCCGTGTATATATATTTTTTTACAGTAAAGTTCATCATTTGGCTCCTTTATTTCTCATATCTCATCATCAGAAGAGCCAGCCACTGTTGTCCTTACATACCACTGCTAGCAGAATAAGAGAGAAAAGGAGTAAACTTTTCAGCTGTGTTACCTTGATCCACGCAGGTACTTATCCCAAGCCTGTTTCCCCATCTTAGGAGTGGGCTTAGCAAAACTTCATATGGGGTCTGCAGAAAGGTGGTGAATTTGTTTTTTCTAATTGAGTGGGCTCACGTGTCCTTGATTTTGTTGCAGAGGGAGGCAACATGGTTTAGTGTTTTGAAAATATGGGCTCTAAGATATAGTTTCAAATTTTAGCTTTTTTCTTGCATTTAGCAAATTACTTCTTCTCATTATGTCTGTGTCTTTATATGAAAAATCGGAATAATAGTTGTACCTACCTCATAGGCTTGTTGTAAGAATCAGCTGAGAAAAAGGTGTAAAAGTCCTAAAGCCAATGCTTAGGAAATAGTAAGTTAGCCATTGTTAATGTTGTTGAGTTTTTATGTATCTTTCTTTTCCATCGTTGGCAAATTTCTTTTCGTTCGTCAGTCGATGCTGAGCTGAGGTGAACACGGCTGTGCCCTTTCTCTAAGGAAATTCTCACCACGCCAACGGCAGCAGCTCTTAGGATGTGTGAAACCTAATTATGTCACCAACAGGAACTTTCCCAAATTTAGTTGCTTGAGTAAAGGGATGAGGAAAGTGGTAGTGTTTGTAGCTAATTGGTTGATTCTCTGAAGAGGGAAAAGGGGGGCCTGAAAAGGAAATGGTGAGAAGGCTTGGGCTAGGCTGGCGTGAGTTTTGAGAGTTAAGGGAAATGCCGAAATACCAAGCTCGAGGTGACAGGACTCAGTGATTGACTTGTATCTCCTGTCTTGGGGAGAGAGTAGGCCTTGGGGAATAACGTGGTTTTGTGGTTGCTCTATGCAAGCAAGTTGTCATTGTCTGTTGATGCTGCCCCTGCAGATACAAGAGCAGATGGTGCCTTTCCTCCGCACAATGGAAAAGCTCTTCGTCCCTGGACATGGGTTGTCTCATTTTGACCCTGGCAGCAGGCCTCCGTGCTAAGCGTCCTGCCCAAAGTGGAGAGTTCCTGTTACCAGTTCCATTGGCAGCTGAGAAGGCAGTGGGCAGGTTCCTGTAGTTTTGAAGACACATAGACACTAAAGAGAGTTGAGTGTGACTTGGGTGTGAGACTCATTTGTGTATAGGTATATTTATGTATGTGGATGGAGGAGTCCTCCTAAGAGAGTACATAAATAAGAGAAAGGAACATTTCCTCATTCAATGTGTTTGTGTTGGCTGGGAGCCAGTTTTTCTAGAAATCTGGTTGATAGAGGGGAAGGAGGAAGAAAGATGCCATTGAGCCAGGAGAAGATTGACTCTATCCATGCAGTGGAATATTATTTGGCAATGAAAAGGAATGAAGTATTGATGCATGCTACTACATGGATGGACCTTGAAAACATGCTAAGAGAAAGAAGTCAGCCACGAAAGAACACAGATTGTATGATTCCATTGATATGATGTGTACAGATCAGGCAAACCCAAAAAGACAGACAGTACATTAGTGGTTGCCTACAGCTGGGGAGGTTAGAGAGAAACAAGAAGTGACTGCTAATGCATATGGGCTTTATTTTGGGGATAATGAAATGTTCTAAAAGTGATGTGGCAATGGTGGCACAACTTTGTGAATATTTTAAAACACCATTGGGTTGTACACTTTAAATAAGTGAGTTGTATGGTATGTGAATTAGTAAAACTCTTGATGAAAAAAAAAAGGGGGGCCCGGCCGGGTGGCGTAGCGGTTAAGTTCACACGCCTCTCGACGGCCCAGGGTTCGCTGGTTCGGATCCCGGGTACGGACATGGCACTGCTTGGCAAAAAGCCATGCTGTGGTAGGTGTCCCACGTATAAAGTAGAGGAAGATGGGCATGGATGTTAGCTCAGGGCCAGTCTTCCTCAGCAAAAAGAGGAGGTAGCAGTAGTTAGCTCAGGGCTAATCTTCAAAAAAAAAAAAAATGCAGCGTTTAGAGATCCGATTGCTGATTTGCAGGATGTTTGAGATAGTGTTGGTCTCATTGGATCCCCAGGTCCAGTCTTGTTCTGTCTAGGCCCCAGCTCTTCAGGTGGCTGCAGGCCCAAGTCCAGGGTGACCTGAAAGGAAGTTTATTTCTGCCACCTTGCTGCCGCCGTTCAGCTGTCTGAGTTGAGGTCTGAGTTTACCCATTCATGAAATTAGTTTTGGGTCTGTCTCTAGGACTTGCTGAGGTCCAAAGGGCCCAGAATAAACTGGACCTGTAGATCAATGAAAGAATGGAGAGCATCTGAAAGCTCCCAGGAATTCCAGGTAGCCAGGCACATTCCACGATGCATCAGAATTTCAGGCATGGAGCCAGGTCTTTTCCACCTGTCTCAACAGTTCAGCTCTTGTACTTCCTGCCAGTACTGACCCTTAGAACAAAGACACGCATTTCCTTGTTGCCTCTTCTCCCCTACCAGAAATCTCCAGTGGTTTCTTATTGCGACACGTTCAAACTAAACGTGGCTACCAGGGCCTGGCCCCTTCTATGCCATTAGTTTTGCAGCAAGCAGGGGTACCTTTGGAACCAGAACCCTGGGACTGAATCCCACCTCCACCTGGTGGGTGGGTTGGGTTACTTTTCCAGTTACTTAATCTTGGTAAGCCACAGTTTGCTCATCATTAAAACAAGGTTTATTTGCTACTCCGTGCTTTAAAGGGGAAAATTAGACATTCCGTGTGAAGTGCTTTGCATTTCACAGATGTGTGATCAATGTCAGGTCATCCTTCTCTTTCCCTTACTATGTTGTCTCCTGCTTGTCCTAGCCGTGAGTCCTCTGACCTGGGGCTGGCCAGGAACCCCCCTTCCTGTGGTAAAGGACACACTGCGTTTGCCCTGTCCTGGGCTTCATGTCTTTGCCTCTGTTGTTTTCTAGACCAGTCATACCCAGGTATCCAGATCTGACATTTCTGTTTCATGCATTCTTCGTAGATGAGGGTGATGTTGTTTCCCCTTTGTAACTCCTATCGCTTGCGCCCAGCGTGTGACCTATTACTGATTCGTATTGCTTTTGTTGTTTCACGTTATTAATTTCAGCCTTTGTCCTAAATGACAAACTTGATTTAAGCAGATCCTTTATGTCTGATGTTTTGTTTGTTTCCTTGCAACTCCCAAGTGCTCAGTTGAGTACTGAGCATGTCACAGACTCTTAGAAGAGAGTTGGCTTACAAATTCCCTGCCCATACCTTTGCAACATTCACTGCACGCTCAGTGGGAAGAGGAGGTCGGATTAGTTGAAATCTTTGCTGTGCATGGTCCTAGACGCAGGGACACCCCTTTTCATCCTTCTTTCTAAACCCTGAGTGGTGCGGTGTGGAGTGAAGAAGAAAAGGACTTCATCTTCCCTCCTTCCTGGAGCAGGACCAGTCTGCTTCCTATCTTATAAAGCACCAGCTTCTGGCAGACGGGAGTTGTTCTTGCTGTGTCAGGAAGGTGTGTGTGATGAACATTTTACAGGTCATTCCTTTTTTTCTCTTTCATAGGTTCTGCTCTCTCAAATTTGACCTTCTTCCCCATTAAAATTTGGGACTCATTAGTCATATGTTCCTGAGGTGCTCCTGTGTGTGTTAAATTAAATATAATGAAGTTTCTGGGGATAGCTTGGGGTCTGTATTCCATTTAATAAATATTTAGATACCTATTCTGTGCTAGAAATTACTTTAAGTGTTGGAGAAAGAGAGATAAATAGCATCTGGGCCTTGCCATGTATTTGCTCGCGGTTGAGTTAAGGAGAAAATATATAAACAATTAACATTATACCCAGAAAAGGGAATTAATACCTCATCCTTAGAGAGATCAAAGAAGTTCTGAAAGAGAATGTACAATTTGAGTCTTATTTTAATTGTTTAACAAGTTTAGCATAACTCTGTCCTTTAAAGTTCAGTTTTTTTGATAGACATGAGAGTTCTACTATTTGATGTGTTCCTTTGCTAGATTTCAACCCTGTTAGGTAAATCAGGTTTGTACTTATAACCTCCTAGGTTGATAATTTGGAAAATGTAAGCCAATAACTTTTAAAGTACAATTATGTGACTTTTCTTTTATATTATTTAGGTGACTGCTTAGAAAACTGCACAGCCCACCATCATCTGATGAAATTGGCGAACAAGCTCGTCCACCATGTCTTATACTCCGGGAATAGGTGGTGACCCCGCCCAGCTGGCCCAGCGAATCTCATCCAACATCCAGAAGATCACACAATGTTGTGAGTTGAGTTTTAAATTGACTTCACTGTTTGTTTTCAAGTTTGTTTTTTTGAGAAAGTTTAGCCCTGAGCTAACATCCGCCGCCAATCCTCCTCTTCTTGCTGAGGAAGAGTGGCCCTGAGCGAACATCTCTGCTCGTCTTCCTCCATTTTTTATATGTGGGATGCCTGCCACAGCATGGCTTGATAAGCGGTGTGTAGGTCTGCAGGATCCAAACTAGCAAGCCCTGAGCTGCCAAAGCAGAACACACGAACTCAACCACTATGCCACCAGGCTGGTCCCTGTTTTCAATTTTTAACTGAACTTGGTGGAGGCGCATAAAAGGACAACTCTAGTGATGGAAAGAGGGAGGACATTCCCACAAGACGAGATTTATAAAGGTTAGAACTCTTTAGAATGAATATAAGAAACATGTTAGAAGAGATAACACTTACTGCAGTTTTCTGTATAGTAAGTAATGTGCATTATTTCATTAATGCGATAAAGACTTGAAAGGATAGATACTTTTAATTGCTTTAAAATGATCTGGTTCTAAATAAGACGAATGAGACTGTTGGCAAAATGTCGTAGGTTTGGAACTGAGGAACGCTACCAAGAGCTTATGGGACGTATGTTTATTAAAAGTAAAGTCTGACTGGATGTGGTTTAGGTTAATTTTGTAAAGGGTAAATACATGGTACAGTATTCTGGAGCAAGGGAGAACTAAGGAGGAGACATTTTAATCTAACGGGGGCAGATATAGAAGATAACTACCAGATTCCCCGCAAATTATCCTTTGCTCCACCTGTCAAAGACAGAATACCATGGCCTGTAAAATGCTTATGCTTATTAGTTCTCAGGAAAAAATCTGTAGTAGATTTGAGCCTATAGCTTTTTTTTGTTCCTCAGTCACAGCTAATCACATAGTGGGATCATTCTGGTCATCTTGCTGTCGGTGTCTGGGCCCTCTGCCATTACCTGGGCTCTTTCAGAGCAAGATCATAGAGTTTGATTCGCCAGCCTGCTTTGCTAAGGCTACTCCTTCACTCGAATGTGTTTGCACACTGCTGAAATAAAGAATGTTTTCAGATGACCAAACTGTGTTTCCTTATCTAATCATTAACTTCCCCACAGTTACTACTCTACCTAGAAGATTTAACTGAGATGTCAGTGTGTTTTGAAGGCAAAGGGAGTAAAATCAGAGAACAGATAGTTGTAAAAAGGTGCCGCCATGAACAGCTTTGGAAAATAATGCTTATTCTGATCTGGGGTAGTTCTTGTTTTTTCCAGCTATGCTTAGAGGATCAAGGAAGTGACTAATGTGGAGGTTTCGTGTTGTCCACAGCAGGGGCTACTGGAATGGTGCGTTAAGGATGGTACATGAGGGTACAGCAAGGGTGTTCCAGTTTGTCCCTGGGCACCAGTGTTGGCTCTGCCTTGCTCTTCTAGCTTCAGATCTGTTCTGATGGTGGCCACAGCAGGGCCTCATTTTATGGCTCCCTTGCTGCTGGTTAGAATAGTGCTGGTCTGCCTCAGGCTGCCTGTGTGAAAATTAGAAGAATTTATAATTTTAATTTACATGTGTAGAAAACCAGGACCTTTATACAAAAAAAAGGGGGTCAGCAGGCCTTCCTACAGGGAATAGGACAGGTATCCTGTGTTGGGAAAGCCAAATGGGGTCAGGAGTTCTGGGAAGAGGATGAGAAATGACTGTAATGCACTCAGGTTATAGAGCAGTAGGCTCTTGGTGGTACGAAAGGATGTGGATTGGAGATTGAGTGTGAGCTTGAAACGAAAGGAGGAAGGAGGTAGCTTAAGTCAGGTCATGCTCCCTGAGAAAGAGATCTGTTGGTCCAGCCAGATGAGAAGTGATAAATTGGGCAAGTGTTGCATATCTGCGGCATAGCCGATAGCTAAGTAAACGAATACGTTGCAGTTCGGGGCAGTCTTGGAATGTGTAGGAGGGTGGCAGTGAGACCCCCAGCTGTGCCTTGGGACGAGTTGTTGGGAAGACTGGGACAGTCAGGAGAGGGTACAGCCATCACCTTCAGATGTTTGAAGCACTGTCTTATGTAAAACGAGACGTGTGTTCTGTGTGATCGTAAAGGCCTCCACAAATGAACAGGAGCTGCAGTCATCGGACGTCAACTTGAGAAGGAATAAGGGCTTTGGAAGCGTCCAAGCTGGTCGGGGATGGAGTTGGGTACCTCAGCAGGAGTGCGATCTTTGTTCCTAAGTGACCACTTGTGGTGGTCAGGTGTTTGTCAGGTCTGTTAGTAAGAGTATTAAACACTGGAATAATGGCTTAGATAAAGTGACTTTAATTTTGATATTCTGTCTGTATTCATTCATCAGATAATTTGCTGAGCGTCTACTTGCTAGTCATAGTTCCAGACCCTGGGGATATGGCAGTAAACCAGATCCACAAGGCTACGTTCTCATGTAGTTTATAGTGTAAGGAGAAACAGATGGTAAAAAAAAAAATAAGGGCCAGTCTGGTGGCGTACTGGTTAAGTTTGCATGCTTCGCTTCAGTGGCCTGGGGTTTGCAGGTTCGGATCCCAGGCGTGACCCTAGCACTGTTTATCAAGCTGTGCTGTGGCGGCGTCCCATATACAAAATAGAGGAAGGTGGGCACAGATGTTAGCTCAGTGACAATCTTCCTCAAGGAAAAAGAAGAGGATTGGCAACAGACATTAGCTCAGGGCCAATCCTTCTCACCAAAAAAAAAAAAAAAAGGAAAAAATTAATGAACAACGTAATTTCCTATGAAGAAAATAAAATGAGAGTGATGTGAGCACAAGTGACTTGGGGAGAAGCTGCCTTCGCTTTGATGGTCCCTGAGCAAGGATGAGAAGGGGCTGGTAGTGAGAAAATACTGGGAAAGAGCATTTAGGTGGAGGCTGCAGCTGCTGTTAAAACAGAGCACTTGAGGCAAGAGTGGCAGGAGATGAAATGAGAGAGGAGGCCAAGTAGGTTATCTAGAGCCTTGGAAGCCGTCTAGGGTGTTGAGATTTCATTCTAAGAGACAGGGAAGACACAACCAGATCTGCACTTGGAAAAGATTACTTTGGCCGCTGCTTAGAAGATAGACTTTGGGGCAATAGAAGGGGACACATTGGCCATCAAGGGAGTCTGATGAGGGAGATGCTGGCTTGCACCAGGGTGGTAGCATTGGAGACAAAGAGAAGCACTGGCTATACTGGGGATGCAGAGCCAGCAGGACTTGCTGGTGAATGTGAGTGGGATGAGAGCCAAGAGGGGAGGCCAGGATGAATCTGTGGTTTTCACATTGAGCTACCAAGTGGGTGGTAGTAAGGATGAACTGAGGTGGGAAGGACCATAGTTCAGAAGAAGTGGGGAGGGTTTTTTTGGCCAAGTAAATTTTGAAATGTCTTTTAAACATCTAAGTAGAGATGTCAGACATCTAATTTAGATATGTGAATTTGGAGTTCACAGTGTCATCAGAGTATAAATGGTATTAATACCATAAGTCTAAAATAGTCACAAAGGAGTGAGTGAAGAGAAGAGGGCTGGAGCGTTAAAAAATGAAGTCAAGAAGGGAAGGAGAAACAGCATAAAAAGTCAGAGAAGGAGTGCCCAGTGGGGTAAGAAGAAAATCAGAATGTGGTAGATTTCCAGCAATCAAAACAAGAGTGTTTCAAGAATGAGTGAGGCATCCTCTGTGTCTAATGCTGCCGCGAGGGACTAAGATGAAAGCAGAGAATTGGATCTGGCAATCTGGTGACTTTGAAAAGAGTGGTTTCATATCCACGTTCCAAGTGTAGATGGAGGAAGAAAGGGAGGAGGACCTAGCCCTTCCATTTAAAGTGACTGCCTGGAATCCCAGTCACCTCTGCTTATGTTACTGACCAGAATTTAGACACAGTCACATGGCCACACCCAGCTGCTAGGGAGGCTGACAGCATCCTTGAGCTGCCCTGCAATGTGCTCACTAAAATTGGGGAATGCTCCATTTGTGAGAGAAGGGAGGTGTCAATATTTAGTCGGCAACTAGCAGATTCTACAAGAAGTAGAGAGGGTCAAAGAAGGGCTTGCATTTTTCCACTACCAAAGGGAGATTCTAGTGAGAGTATAGTTGCAAAAAATGTGTTTGGAGGCCAGAGGGGAAGGGGAATGGATCGCTAGTGAGTGGTTCGTCCTTCATCCACTGTACAGAGTCGAGGCGAGTGTGGTGCGGACAGTAGGTGTGGTGGGTGAAGATGGGAGAGTTCCTGAGTGGGTCTACTTTTAAACAAAATAGGAGGCAAGGGCGTCGGATAGAGAATGGGAGGCTGTCGGAAACATAATAGACAGGAGAGAAAATGGACTACCTGTGGTTCTGACAGTCGAGGGAATGGAACATACGGGGAAAGTGGAGAAGAGTTGTGTGGCAGGTTAACTACTCATCTGAGATTCTGGGTCGTGAATGTAGAATGTCATCACTATGTGTTTTTTCTGATTCTCAGATTCGATGTCTAAATGATTTAGACAGAGTAACTTATTGTTATAAGTCTAACCTACCACCAGTGTGTGTTACTGATGAGGGCTGCGTGGAAATCACGTGGATGTGAAAGACAGAAGTGTGAAATTTCAGTTCACTTTTTTCCCATCTGGTAATGCTAATAATACTGGATATGAGTGAATAAGCTGATACTTTGCACCACATTTAGGTGCTTCTCTTCACACGGTATTTACATCTTTTGAATTTTTGTCAGTACAAATTATTTAGTTTTAAAGAGATCTAAAGAGAACATGGCTGTGAGTAAGGTGTCACCCTCGTGGTTAGAAGATGAGCATCTGTTCAGCTAAGCTCCGGTCTTCCTGAGCACTGCAGTGGGCAGCGTTCATTTCCATATTAGTTTTGATTAAGGTCAGTGAAAATTTGTAAATATTGAGTTGTATGGTTTAGTTTATACAAAAAAAGAAAATAGCAACCAACAAGATTTTTGGTTCTTTTTTTTTTGAGATTTTAATTTTCCTTTTTTTCCCCAAAGCCCCCTGGTACACAGTTATGTACTTTCAGTTGTGCGTCCTTCCGGTCGTGGCGTGCGGGACGTCACCTCAGCATAGTTTGATGAGCGTGCGATGTCTGCGCTCAGGATTCGAACCGGTGAAACCCTGGGCCGCCGAAGCAGAGCACGTAAACTTAACCACTCCGCCATGGGGCTGGCCCTAAAATAGTATTATATTCTGACAATTCCATTTTGCAAAGAATAGGATAGATGAAACAAAATGTTTTTAAACTTGTGTGTTTTTTTCCATTAAACTTTTTGTTAAAAATAGTCTATAGTCTTACCGATTTGCTTTACTAGTGAAGTACTTAAACCATATTGCAATCATGTAATTTATATTAAACATAAAATATTTGTGTCGTAAATACTTAGACATAGAATTATATGAAAATAATGTAACTTTTTAAGAATAAGTAATAAACAGGTATAACAAACTAAGACTTTATTAGGAATTTATCTGTGGAGCATTTGAAATGATTGAGAACGTATTTTTATCCCATGGGAGAGAGTGTTCTGTTGACTCTGTCACAGTCAGCAGGGTATTTGTGTCTCCACAGCCCCATTCTTTGCCCGTGGTGTAGACAGCGTTCTCTGTCACTGTCCCTAACATGGCATCAAGTCTTTCTCAACCCAGTGCTCCAGGCCGTCCTTCCCAGTAGACTGGAATTAGCATGCAAATAAAACTGTTTGTTATCCCAGCCCCAGAAGGTCCTAATGCTTCAAAGAAATGCTCCGATTTAGTTCTCAAGCTTTGGATCGAGATGCTCAAAAGTAGCATTTTTATCAGCAGTATCTGGAAATGAGATATCCACCCATTGACCCTTTATCATCTGTCTGTATTTTCCTTGAGACAAACTCCTGCCTGTGATGTATGGTTCAAGGATGGGCAAGCCTCTGTGGGTTCAAAAAGCTGAGCCTTTTTTTTATATACGGTAAACCAGAGCAGGATATTTCACAGGGGCCATTCGTCCTTGCACAAACACACCATATAGACAAGTGTATTCAGGACACACAGAGAACTCATGTCCTTGAAAGAAGCAGAATAAATACATTGAAATCCATCACATAATTAAAGATTAGGGTTTTTTTAAACTTAAAAAAAATAGGAGTATAGTGTATAATTGAGTAGTACACCAATTTTGCATGTATTGCTCAATGAGTTATCTATCACAGCACGACATGTGTCAAGAAGTAGAACATCACGGCCCCGCGAAGCCCTCCCCATGCTTCCAGCCCCTCCGTGCTCTCCAGAGATAACCTGTGGCCTGGTTAATTGTTCTAGTTGTTTTAACTGTCATAGGATCAGGTAACATGTTTTCTGTTGGACTTCTTTCTCCCATTATGTTTGTGCAGTTCATCCACGTTGTTGCATGCAGTTTAGGTCATTTGTTTTCATTGCTGTATGTTATTCCATATGCACACCTACTAGTCTGTTTATTCTCCCTACTGTTGGTGCACATTTGGAGTGTTTCTGGATTTTTGCTTTGTTTTTGTTTTTTTACTATTATGAACAACACTTCTCTAAACATTCTTGTACGTTCTTTTGTTGCATGTGTGCACCTAAGAATTGGGTTTCTGGGTCACAGGATATGTATATGCCCAGCTGTGGAGTAGGTACAGCTAAACAGTTGCCTCAAGTACTTGTACCAGGTTGTCCTCCCACCAGCCAGTGTATCAGAGTTTATGGCTCCAAATCCTTGCCAACATTTGGCGTTTACAGTCTTTTAAATTTTACCCATTTTAGCCAGTGTTGTATCTCATTGTGATTTATATTGCAATTCCCTTTTTAGAATCAGACTTTTCAGAACGTCGCTGAGTTAGGAAAATCAGTGAGGCAATAGGAAAAGTTTTCTAATTAGGCAAACCATATATGTGTGCATGTGCATTTCCCAAAATCAGATCTGAATGGCAGTGTGACCTTGAGTAAGCTGTTTCACTTTCCAGGATATGATTTTCTTATATATATTTTCTGTGGGCTGGATTATGGCCTCTTCCAACTTTAACAGGCTATATAATTCTAACCAAAATTTTAAAGAATCCTGCAAGCTGTTCTAACATATGCAGGATTATTTTCTTTGTTATTAAGAGACCAATTGCCATATCTGGACCTGCAATGCGTACTTTAAAATCTCATAATGGAAACAGTCATTCACAAGACCAGCTAAAGTTCCACTGAGAGTTTTACATATTATTTCTAAGTATTAGGAGATGGGAGAGGTGCAGTCACAAGAGATTCTGGTGTGAATCATGTCAGAATTAACTAAGTTATGAGTTGGAGAAAATTGATAAGTAGAAATGACAGCTGACCGTGAAACATAGTCCTTGAGATAAAATTTTCCCATATGTACATATTACAGTAAGTCTTACCACCAATGCTAATGAGAGTTCTGGCATTTGAATTTATTTTAAAGGATAATCTGAAAGAGGAAGATAGAGGCTAAAGGTTAGCCTTTGGAAAATGAACAAAATAAATCCATTGGTAACATAAGCTATAAATAAATATGAATTTATGAGTGCAGAAGGTATCTGCTAAAATATGCGTAATTTATCACGTGGGCTTGTGTGTCTGTGTTTCCCAGAAGATTTGGGAAGGCGGGACTTTCTAGGGAGGCATAAAATGTGTGAACAGCCCATGTTATAAAGGTTAAGGGAAGGTGACTGAAAAATGTTTATGTTGAATCTTCATTGTTTCGGGTTTTTCTTTTTTTTTTATCATTTATCTCCGGTAGATTAAAGCTGTTAGTTCAACACAGGCTTGTTTAGAATTGGAAAGAATGTTACTGGTTTCTCTGTGTTGTAATTAGCTTCTCATTCCGTGTGTGTACTTTCCTTGTTCCTTAAGAAGGATCAGTGCTCTTGTCCCCATGAGGTTCTTAGGACTTTGAGATGAAATAAAGTCTGTATAAACAGGTGGGCCCCTTTGTGACTTTTGAGAATGAATACCGTTCTTAATGAGAGTCTGGTGGAGGGACGCTTGTTTTTGCGTTTGAATGCATGACTGCACAAAAGGGAAGCGCATGTCACCCACTTCTCTTTTTTGGTGCCAGGGCACGTTTTGCTTGCAAACAGCTGCAGTGCCAGAAGTTAATGAGTTTCCTGGAACTGTGTCTTAGCTCAGGAATTGAGGATGTTTCCTTTTGTTCTGAGGTGGTCCATGGGTGGGCATTGGTGGATGTGAAGGCAGTGTGTAGAGTAAAAGGAGTTGAGAGTGTGATTTCCCTCTCTCTCCTAAAATGCTGTTTGGGATATCTACTTCTAACCTCACACATCTGAGAATATTTGCTTGGATTTTTTCCTCTTGAGGATAAAAACTTCAGGTGCTTCGGTTTCATGGTTGTGATTTTCTTCCTGCCTAAGGTGTTGACATAGGACAGAGACAGTGTGGAAGGTGGTGTCTTGTCTGGGGGAGCTCTAACAGAGCGACAGCTTTCCCGTCTCGTTGGTGACTTTCCCTGCGTGACCGAATGTGAGTGCTGTTTATGACCGAGTGTGAGTGAACTCTGTCTGTTTTCTGAACTGAAACCAGAGGATATGGTTCCAGGGTGCTCCAGGGAGCTGTAGCACCCGCTGCTCCTGGCTGTGCACCATCTGCATGCCTCTGCCCTGAACGTGACCTTTCTTACCGTACCCCCAACCCCAAACCCCAGGACTATGAGTCTTCACCCCCCAAGGTCAGTCTCAGTCCAAGTCCTATTGGTTCCACCTGCCACCTTTGTCCATTTCTCTCCATCTCTGCTGTCACCACCCAGGTCCAAGCTGCCGCTGTGGTGTCTTTGCGTGACTGCAGCCTCCAGATTGTCCTCTCTGCCTCTTTCCTGCCTGTCCACAGTCTGTTCTCCACGTGCCGTCCTGGGTGGACTTTTCACACTGTGAGTCATATCATGTCATCATCCCACGGCTGAAAACTCTACAGTGGTTTCCTGTGGCACTTACAGTCCAGTACAGACCCCTGCCGTGCCCCACAGCATCCTCCGGGGTCCCATCCCTGCCCCCAGTGCCGTCTCCTGCCCCCTCCCCCTTGCAGCTGCAGCATTCCAGCTGCGTTGCACTTCCTTCTGCTGCTCTAACAGTTGAGCTCATTCTTACCTGAGGGTCTTTGCACTTGCTAGTCATCTGCTTCAAACAGCTTCCCAGATCCTCATGTGATTGGTTTCTTGGTCTCAGCCCAAAGCTTACTTCCTTAGAGAGGTCTTCCCTGACCGGCCATTTTGCTTCCTCCATTCATTCTTTTTCTCATTAACTTGTTTTGTTTTTATAATGCCTCTTATCAGTAAATTAAACTGCTAAAATTATTTACTTCTTTTCTGCATTCCCTACTAAAATGTCAGCTCCCTGGGAGAAAGGGCTTAGTGTCTTGTTCACGGCTCTGTCTGTACTGGTGAGTCGGCCCTTAGTAAAAGTGGAATGAGTGAGCCCACATGGGTTACTCAGTGTTTCTCTGTTTTCGAAAAGTAGAGGTGAGTGTGCCTAGAAATGTAGTAGCCATTAGATAGATGTTCATTTCTTTCCTCTCCTTTGACCTTATGGCAGCCATCTCCTCACTCATTTGGTAATTCAGATGCTGGCTTGTGGATTCTTTTGTGTTTCATCTTTTGTCCTTATATTTTTTCCTAAGTGCAAACGTTCTTTTCCTTAACCACTCTATCATCTCTTCTCTAGCTGGGGATCAGTCTTTATGCATAACTGTGTTCTTCGAGGGCTTTCCATCCAGAGGCTGTACTGTTGGTTGACAAAGGTTAGAGCAGAAAATTTCAGAAAAGAGAATGTTGTGATTCCAAGATGTGACACTGGAAGGAAGGAAGACAGTTTAATAAAATGGGAAGCCCTCAGATACCCTGACTGAAATGTAAAATTATGTCAATGAAGAAGAAACAAGTATGTAAAGGAGTCTTAAAGGAAAGGCCCATTGCATGCCTGTGAGCTCAGTCTTTAAAGAGAAACAGTTACTAAGAGTGAAGGATGGAGTGAGAAGAGTAAAGAAATCAAATGATGATACATTGATGCATTCAGCATTTTGAAAGTTCTGGGGACGCTTCACCTAGCAGGCAGCTAGGATTGCGGCTTCCTCTGGAAGAGGGTCTTTCATTCTGTGTGGCGTTGAGGAGTACAACAGGAGGCCAGCAGAAGGAAGTTAGAACGGTCGTGGGTGGTCCTTCCAGCATGGCTGTCTGAGGATGCTGTGGACTGGCCTAGGTTACTCACTCATAGAGGTGTTTGAGCTTAGACTGAACATACTTGACAGGTATGTTAATTTATTCATTACAACTTTTTTTCGCTTTCCCCTCACGTAAGCTCTGTGAAGGTCCTTGTTGTGGACTGAATTATGCCCTCCCTCACTCCCCCCCCCCCCCCCACACACACACAGAATTCATGTTGAAACCCTAACACTCCATCTGACTGTATTTGGGGATAGGGCCTTTAAAGAGGTAATTAAGGTTACAAGAGGTCATCAGGGTAGGGCCCTAATCCAGTAGGACTGTTGTCTATATAAGAAGAGTAAGATACACCAGGAATGCACAGGCACAGGGAAAAAGCCACATGGGGACACAGCAAGAAGGAGGCCAAGCCCAGGAGAGAAGCCTCAGGAAAAGCCCACCCTGTTGGCCCCTTGACCTTAGACTTGCAGCCTCCGTCCGGAGCTGTGAGAAGATCCAATTCTGTTGGTTCAGCCACCCGGTCTGTGGGGTTCCGCTGCAGCAGCCCCAACAAACTGACACAGCCTTGCGCCCCCTGGCGTGCTGCCCTGGGATTTAAAGTTATGGGAAACCCAGATGATGCTGAAGTTTGCTTTTAAACCCCGAGATTCTACACTTTGTTGTAAGTTAGTGTATTTCAAAAAGGAATGTGCATTACTGTGCTTGGGAAGATGTTATTGATCACAGGATGTAGAATGAGAGAATACTAACTTTTGGGACTTTAATGAAAAACTCAGCATTCCAGAGGATGTTTCCATTTGCTAAATAGCACATTAATAAGAAGAATAGTTAAATATAGAAATACCTGTATTAAACATGCGTTCAGTATAACATTTACTTCTTTTTAAAGCCATTACTGATAATGATTATAAAGGTAAGCCAAGACTAATAATGTGAAATCAGTTGAATTTTCAGTGCTTTTATACCAACATCGCTTGCCTGTTACAGTGTTTCTACTCATTGGCAACATAAGGAAAACAGCTTTAAAGTCAGTTTACATACTCTTTTGTTTAGTAATAAATCTGAATGGCTACAGAAGTATTTACACATAATTATATTCTTTCATTTTTTTATGAAAATGAGATCATACTCTACATATTGTTTTGCTGCTTGCTTTTTCTCTCTTCTGTATTGGCTGCATAATTTTCTGTTATATGAATGTGCCATACATCATTTAACTAACCTCGGTTAGTGGACATTTTTTCCGAAGATTCCATGTTTAAAAGTCGGAGAACTTACCATTTATGCTGCCTCCACAGATGAATCCTTCTGAGTTCTATATCGATAGAGTGTGATGCTGAGTATATGAGAAAATTCTCATATCTATGTTTCCACACCCTATTTGGAAATTATTATAATTACTAGATTTTTTCACTGTAAATATATTTAATATGTTTAGTAACTGTATTACAGAGTGACTTCTCTTTCATTAAAATAGAGTTCATGGTTCACTGTGTCACAGCTGCTCAGCCACCCGATGTTGCTGCCTGTCTGCACATTTCAGTTGCCCGGTGCTGATGTCCGAGCTGGACAGCAGGAGTTAGGTTGGGCTGGTTTAGTTTTTGTTTCCTGTAATGGTCTAGACAATTGTTGTCTTCATTCTTTGACTCTTTTTTTGTTGTTTTTCACTAGTTACTGAGCAATACATTTGATTAATATTTTTGGTAATATTTTGATTGCCTTTTATACTTATTCCAGATGAGTTTTTTCCTTAAAGCAGGTATTAAGTGATTTGCTTATTAATTTATTTGAAAGAACCTGAAGGTTGTCCAAAGTAGTGTTCTGTGAGTCTTGGTACATTTATTTTTTCCAGTCTTCCTTGTTGTTAGAGTATCACTATCACGGTCATTATTAGAAGAAACCATTGATCGTTACAGTAGCATATTATCAATATTGAATATGGCCTCCTACTTCTCTGGATAATTTGGTCTTCATCCCATTTAAAGGCCAAGAGAATGCCCACAGACATCAGCAAGACCTCCTGCAGGCCTGTGGACTGCCATTTTCCTGGTGGGGAGTGTGTAAGCCTTTAACTAAAAATCCAGCCGCGGCCGCTTGTTTGTGACTACGCAGAGCGCTGCCTTGCTGCTGGGGCTCAGGAGGAGCTGGTTGGGGTGCCCCGCACAGCCAGTGATTTCACCTGTGTAGTATTGCCCGTCCACCCTGCCTTATTCAAACATCTCTTTCTGGAAGGTTTGTAAGTTAGTATCTTTTAGCTCTCTTTTATTAACTGTTTCCTCTGTGCCTCGTGTTGGGATTTTGTATCTGTGTTCTGTGCCTTGTTATCTGGCCTTCCAGCCTGCCCTGTCAGGTGAGGAAGTTTCCGTTTGAATGGTAAGTCACCTGCTCTGTGGTGCAGCTGCTGCATGGGGAGGCTGCTACCTGAGCCTGGGACGATCTGAGTCACAGACCACTGTGCTTTTGGGTCTTGTGTCATGTTGTCCCAGGGCATTTCTTGTGCTTCTATGTGCAGTCGTTCATTCCATGAGGATTTATTAAGCACGTATGGTGTGCTAGGCCCTGTCTGGCTGCTGGAGATATGTCAGTGAATAAAGTAAACAAGATACCTTCCTTTATGGAGTTAACCTTTAGTGAGAGAACACAGACATAAAATAAGTAAATTATATAGTGTACTGGAAGGAGACGTTAAGTGTTATGAAAAGCAGCAATGACAAAAAACATACACTGTGGGTCTGGTATCCTTGGAGGGGATTGCATTTGTAAATGGGATACCGGGGGAGCCAGGCTAGGCCTTACAGAAGAGAGGATAGTTGAACAGATATCTAAAGGAAGTGAGTGCATCCTTCAGTGTCTGGGGAAAGAATGTTCTAGATGGGGAAATGGCATGTACAAGGCCCCTGAGGTGGGAGCATGCCTGTGGTATTAGAGGAGTGGTGAGGAGGCCAGTGAGCACAGAGGGAGGAGAGAGGAGGAGCTGGGGTTGGGTTGGGTGGGGCCTTGTAAGCCATTGTAGGGACTCAGGCTTTTACTGTGAGTCGAACAAGGGTTTTGAGCATTTAAATAAATGGAGTGTGGAAGCAGAGATATGAGAACTGTATCATATAGTTAGCATCACACTCTATCTGTCCCGCACTCAGAAGGATTCATTTGTGGAGGCAGCTAAATGGTAAGTTCCCCAGCTTTACAACATACAATCTGAGGATAAAATGTCCACTAACAGAGGTTTGGTTAAATGATGTATGGCACATTCATTAATAGAGGAGGCACGGTGTTGGGCGCAGCCAGAGTTTGGGATCTGTCAAGTGGTTAAGATGAATGGAGAGAGGGGCTTGAGGATACCTGCAGGAGAGTGAACACGATGACTGACGGTGGAGTTCATGCTGGGTCAGGAGGCAAGTGAAGACATGGGGGGAAGTGGCAAAGCCATGGGACCAAAGGTGGTAGGTCCTGGTGGGCCAGAGGCTTGTGGAGTCAGGGTACCAGTGGGAGGGAGCTGAACATACAGGAGGTGGTCATTTGTAAGTGGCGTGTATGAAACTGAGATGTTGGAGGAGTTACAGCTATAGGTAATGAGAAGGCATTTGGTATGATCTTGAAGTGTGTGACTAAGGTAGGATGGAGGAGAAGATCAGTGGAGAGGTCTGCAAAGACCTGAGGCCAGGATGGTGGAAGGACCATCGATGTGTCTTGAAATCACCAAGAATTGATACAGGAGCCAGGAGCTAAAACCATCAGAAAGAGGGGGTGTGGCCTAAGCGACCCCAAGCGACTTCTGCTGCAATGGATCATGATGGTGGGTCTCCTGCTTCCGTGTGTCTGATCTGTCTCGTGCTCCTTGTCGCTCAGTCTTCATTTCTGAATTTGTCATTCTCCTTCTTTCCTGAGTTCCTCTCACTTTTTCTTCGCCAGTGCCTATAATCTGACCATCTCATCTATGAGTTCTTTCATGATCTTCCTTTAAAACTGCAATTGCCTCATTGAGTTTTTTAAAAAAAATTTGTGGCGCTATTTTGGGTTATAATTTCCACCTGATCCACTTTGTGGCAATGTTTTTTCCTGCTGTATTTTCTTTGTAGGGAGTTTTGCTGTTCTTTTTGACAGCTTTTTTATGGTCTTTTGTGTAGTTGCTGTCTCTTTTCTTTTGCTGTTCAGTGGAATGAGTTTGACTTTCCTGGCGGGATTGCTGTGAAGGGAGAGAGCTCCTGTCTCTCTGTCCTGCCCTGAGGCGCTGTTTATTTCCCCCCGCTACCTCTCAGAGCCTAGCCTGGTGTAGAAGGGCTTCCCCTCCATTCTGATGTCCCCCACTTGCTCCATTGGCCCCTGGATGCACCTCTTTCTGAGGCGTCCGCCTCCTCTTGGAGAGAGGGGTTCTTTCAGAGATCAGCAGCCTCTGGGTCCCTGGGTGTGGTCCCAGCCTCCCCTTCCCGCGTCACCCAGCAGAGTGCCTGCACCTCTGAGCTATGCTCCCGGTGCTCTCAGCCCGGCCCCACTCAGGGAGCCAACATCTTCTTGTGCAAGTGGGTGTTTGCTGCTGACGTCTTGGAGTGGGCCTCCTGTTCCCCTCTGCAGTGCCCCTTATCCCCCACCCCAGCCATATGGCTTCCCACTCAGGATCTGCTCTGTTGCTTTTGGCCACATGTACATATTTTTTAGGTTTTTTGGTCTTAATTTCTCTGAAAATAGGACTTCTGTGGGTTTTCTTTTTTCCTCCCTCTTTGTTCTATATGGCTTGAGGCAGGAGGAAAAGGGAAGATTCAGAAACAAACTTCTAGTGTGTTCCTGTAGGCAGCAGCAATCCATTTTCAGTGTTTTAGCAGCATCTGGGTCGCAGTGTCTTGGCAGAGAGGACCGATCAGGAACTGGGGCTGAGGAAACCGTGTGAGAATCCCTGCCGTGTAGACTGGAGGTGAGCCTCATGCCATGGCCTGTACTCAGCTGCCTCTGGAGCAGGAGAATTACTGGGCCAGCTGTAGGTGAGAGGAGAGAAGCTCGTCGAGGAGCTGGGCCAGGAGGGCTCAGGAAGGTGAGGACTGGAAGGAGGAAGCTTCCCCGTTGGCAAGTCCTCGCCTGTGTTTGCTGTTGGCTTCACCTTCTCAAGGGGCCGCGTCTTCCTCTGGGCCTTGTTTCCTCTGATTCTGGCCTCTCTCAGAGCAGGTAAACAGCAGGTCCTGTGATAAATGTTAGGACTGAACAGCTTTGCTAAGAGAGAGCTAGCGATGTTTGCCCGTCTTAGAAATCCGAAGTATTGTTATATGCAGTTTTCAAATGATTTGTTTCTGTACTTGATTTTTAAGAACCGTGCTTTCACATTTACCCGTTTGTTAATCTACAGTAGCTTTAAAATGCCCTCAGCTTCCACTTGGTTAACCTGTATGCCTGTCTACGGTTGAGGTATCTGGGGAGAAAACCAGTGAGAGATTTTGAAATTCCGTGTGTTCCACGCTTGGGGCTGCTTCGTGGAGGCAGGACGGGCCTGCGGGTGTCGAGCGCTGGGAAGGAGAGGCGCCCGCCGTGGGCGTGGCCCCTGGGCGCAGGCTCCCGCCGGCTTCTCGGGACTCCTCCTGTGGAAAGGAGGTCCTTCTTCTTCACCCAGCCCGGCTCCTCTCCACAGCTCACAGCAGCTTTTACCCACAAGGGAGATAAGCTCCTCGTTCGGGTCACAAGACAGAGCATGAGATAGGCGGCGTATTGGAAAAAAGCCCACAGTTATTTTAGTCGCTTTCTTTCCAATTCTCTTGGGAGTTTTTCCACTTGTGATGTGCTTTTCAGAATTCTAGTAGACTTTTATTTTTTCTTGATATATGAAATAGACTAATTCACTTGATTTTTTTTCTTAGAACCTTTTTGTGTTGTTACTTATTTTCAACTAGCTGATACAGATATTTTCTCATGACCCATTATCCTACACACCTTGTACTCTGTAATGGACCTAAGCTAAGGATTCTAACTCTAATTACAATCAACTTACCAGTGACAGCATCTCATGTTCTATAGAGATCTCTGCCATTTCCAGAATGTTCTCATAAATGTCACCTCCTGTCATCTTCCAAACCTCCCTTTAAAACAGACAGAGGGTTCAGTAGATGAGGAGAGAGTAAAGTCTACAACAGAGTTTTTTTTTAATATTTAGTTGTGGGTTTTTTTGTTCAGTTTCAATTCTGTGACTTGTATGTGACTGCTAGATGCTTGTCACTGTCAGGCAGTAGCTGACTGTTCCCTCCTAATTGTGGGTTATAACTATTGTGTGTCAATGGATATTTATCATTCTCTCTGCAAGTCTCATAACTGTATTGAGATTATTAAGGTTCAGTACCCTCCTAAAGCATGGGTCACATGAGTTGGTTAAGATACATCAGTAAGAATGTTCTCACCGTCTCTCTCTGACTTTGGAGAAGAACGACAACCACTTCGCGTGTCAGCTCTGATCTGTATCCAGTACAAGGTGCCCACAGGCACTGTTCTCAGTCAGAGTTCATGACAACGAGAGAGGGGATTTTCTCTCCATTTGACTTGGGAGACAGTTACCGCCTGGAGAGAGGAGGTACCTGCCCCTGGTCAGCAGCCAGGAAGAGTGAGGTCAGGTTTCCAAATGAGGCTGTCTGGCTCCAAGGCTGCTGGTCAGCAGTAAACTCTGCGTCTTCCTCAGTGTGATGTGGGTGGGGCTGAGTCAGAACCTCAGAATCACTTGTCCAGGGATCTTACTAACCATTTTTTCCCCTATGATTGGCTATTACAACTCTGAGGTATTTTGGGTTGAGCAAGAGATGTTTTGTGCTAAAAGAGAAGATAGCTGTATTCTGTTCTCAGTTATTTGGAGACAGTTCTTTGAAGGTGCTCTGTGTGCCTGTTAGGGCTGGTGCAGGGTGCCCCCCGCAGCCTGTGAGCTCTGACAGGTGGCACCGTTCATTACGTAGCTGCTGATACCAATGGCCGCCTGTGGTTTTATGACAAAAAAAATACTCTTTGCTATGAAGCACTCTTTCTTAAGTAATCCACTAGATGGCAGCAGACCCGTGTGGAACAGAAAGTGTGTCTGGTACTGACGATGATGAAGCAGCAGAAGGCGAGCTGTTTTGGTTTTGAGGAAGTGATAATACACCTTTTCGGATGTGTAGGAAATAAGGTCCCCCTTATGTTATGAAAAGTGTAATATATTCTTTAAAGTCACCTCTGTAGAAGTAATGATGCAAATAGTTCTAAATTGTAGATATGCAAAAGTAATTTGTTCTTTATACTCTTGTAAAGGTGCATCCTAATTTAATTGTATCTCCGTGTATGAGGTGAACTTTTCTTCAAGAAACTGTTTATGGTCATGTAAAGAATTCATTCCTTAATTTTCATGTTTTATGAGGTTTTTGTCCTTTAAAGTTGGCCATATGCCAGTTAAAATTGACTGTGGCTGTCCTATAAATTCACAGTACCCCAGGCCAGATAATGAAATGAAATTCTGTAGAACCAACTTGGGAGAAACTAGGAATGATTATCGTTTTTTCCACATCACCATCCTGTTTGTCATCTACTTAGAAACCTTTCTTTGTCTCCCTTTCTCTAAACTAATTTTTCTTAAACATTTTTGAACATAGTCAACTTGGACATGGCAAAAGAGCCAGTGAACCATTATCCTACTATTCATATCTTCCAGAAGAAAAAGAACTAGGACGTAGCCCCAGACTGGAGAGTAATAAAATAAAAGAGTGATAATAACACAGCAGTTTGTCGTTATTGCCGCTGAGTGGATTCCAACCCCTAGCCCTGCTGTGGACAGCAGAGGGAACCCTGCCCGGTCCCTTTTTGTGCCATCTATTCCCTTCCATGCTGTGTCAGACAATGCTCCACTGCTATTCACAGGATTTTCATGGCCAGATTTTTTTGAAGTTAGGTGGCCAGGTCCTTCTTCCTAGTCTTTCTCCATCTGGAAGCTCCGCTGAAACCTGTCTACCCTGGGAGCCCCTGCTGGTATTTGAAATCCTAGTGGCACAGCTTTCAGCATCACGGCAACGTACAGCCGCCACAGTGTGGCAACCCATAGACAGATGGTGTGGGTCCCTGAGCCGGGAAGGAATCTGGGTCTCGCCGGTGAGAGGGCTAGATCTTAGCCATCAGACCACCAACAATACAACAATTACTCTACAAAAATGTTCATCCAATACAATCAAAAAGTAACCACAATTCTGTTTCTAAATTAAAGTGAGAAAAGGTGCAGTTGAAAATGATAACCCATACACACCAGCTCGTATGATGTACTGATAACATATTTTTTCTGAATATTGGAGAAATTCAACTCAGTGCACGTGCAGGTTCAGTGGAAAATTTGCAACATTGTTAAATTTTGTACAAGATAAAGTTAGTAATGTAGTGAGTACTTACTAACTCAAGTAACATGCTGAATTGAGTTTGTAAATACAAAGTTATAGTAATTTTTATTAATTTAGGAGAGGGGTCAGTCAACTTTTTCTGTAAAGAGCCAAATAGTAAATATTTTAGGTTTTGCAGGTCACATGTGGTCTCTTGCGTATTCTTCTTTTTTGATATTTTTGTTTTGTTTTTTGTTAATTCTTTAAAAATGTAACAACCGTTCTTAACTGGAGGGCTATACAGAGCCAGGCTGTCGGCCCCTAAAGGCCATCATTTGCTGACCTCTGGTGTAAGAGGATAAAGCTAGTCCTATGTAAAATGTCTCTGGAATCTTGCCAGTTCATGAGACCTGAAGAAAGGACAGGCAGTTATTTCCTGATCAGTTTCAGCCAAACAGAAGGGTCCTCCTGATCACTGGTGGGCCCTGAAACGTACATCTGAGCAGCTCAGCTTCTTTAAATTACTCCTTCAAATTAGGAACTTACTTTTCCTTTGTTTGCTTTGGCAGCTATCGTACACCTGGATTATAGAATAATCTTTTTGCAAGTCTTTTAGCTCTTTTAGCACACAGAAAAATATTGTTTGAAAACCAAGAAATCTACATTCTAATCCCAGCTTGTCTGGTAAATAGGTATGGTTTCTCAGACAAATCAGTTATCCTGTCTGGTTGTCAACCTCATTTATAAAATAGGATTGAACTAATGCCGTATAATATGTTTGCTAAATTTGATTCTATAATTTCAAATTTATGTTTCCATGGGCCCTTTGTCACCCGATCAGATGATAACCCTTTGTTGATCCTCAAGGTTAGAGCTGTACAAATTCAAGGAACACAGATGAATCGGTGCCGATGTCCGAAACTGCTCCCCTGTGCCGGGTTCATAGCAGTTGCCCAGTAAGTGTTTGTGGATGAATGAACAATAAATGAGCACCCCTATCTATGTTTCTTGACTCTCCCCTTCTGTATACCTTATGTCTTAGAAATACATGTCACCTCTTATATAAGATTTGATCTTTCTAATGCTCTTTTGTGGTTCAGTTTTAAAAATGTTCGTTGAGTGTCGACAGTATAGTGGGTTCTAGAGATGCAGTAATGAACAAGGCCTCGTCCTTGCCTTTACAGAGTTTACCTTCTGGTGGAGGAAACCAGTAGGTAATCTGATCATTTCAGTTTATGTCTGAGTGTGGTATCAGAGGTTGGAGTCTCTAAAGTAAATTGTCCTGCTTCTTACACCTCAAAACCAATACCGGTGCCACCTCCACTAAGGCTTTTTGGATTGTCCTCCAATAGAACACCTGTTTTGCAGGTCCTTGTTTGAAGCAGTTTCATAGCGTTTATTGCTACTGCTTCCTTTCTGGATTTATATGATGTCTTTTTTTTCTTTTCTAGATTACATGCTGCTTGAGTAAAGGGGGCTTTGTCTTACATTCGTATTCATGAAAAGCATCCAGCACTCATTAATTAAATGCATTCTATTAGGCGATCACATAGTGGTTCCATTCTTAAGAAACTTCACTTTATGAGATACTGTGTTATGAGATAATTGTTTCAGAGTGAAAAGAAGGTTATCAGCTAAAGCATTTGACTTGTAAGGAACTTCAGTATCAATAAAACCTAAATAGCACTAAGTAAATCTAGCTTTTGCTTATAACCAGCTTCCGAGTCTGGCCTTTCTTTGTGCAGTTGTGCCCAGGACACTCATAGGGAATCACCTGTGTTACTCACGGTGGGTAGGCAAGGCTCCCAGACTCTTGGAGTAGTGTCATTACTTCAACAACCGGCTTTTTCTCCTATGACCGCTTCTGTGATGGTGCTTCCCAGCAGTCATGACGTGATGACCCAGAAGATCCCAGTGCAATAAGAGTTCTGGGTGTCAGGTGGCCAAAAGTAAACATCTGTTACAGTTCATCCTTTTTGTTTCCTACAGTGAATATGTTTCCCTTTTTTGCTTACTTGAGCTTGAAAAAGAAAGCAAGCCCCTGTCTCACATAGTGCTGCTGTCCATCGTGGAGCCTGAGCTCCTCTCCTGTTTCCACAAAAGGGGCGAAACCAAGGCCTCTGTAGTTCCTGCACCCACTGCCAGGGCTCGCGTCTCCAAGGCTGAATCACAGGGTCCTTAGCTTGCGGACCAGCATGTAAGGGTAACCACGAACAGCACACCCTGTGTAAAGCACTGAAGGATGTGGATAGAGAAGGAGACAAGAGTTAAATTGTCTAAATACATGCATCCCAGAGCAAGGAGGAAAATATTGACAGGTGCCATCGTCGTCACTCTGCAGCTGGAAACAAGGCTGAGTCTGTATTAATGCTTTTCTCCTTAGTAGCCCCTCCTTGTTCCTTCTGCCTTCTCTCAACATCTCGGCTGTTTGGAGTCACCCTGACTTTCAACCCTGGGGCCTTGCTGCTCCTGCCACATGCTGTATGGTACTCACGCTCATGACTGAACAGTATCAGCTAGTTCCCTCCAGCTCATGTCCTGAGCTTTATTCACACGCCCCCCCTCCCCTGGGTGTGGGCATACCCCTACATCCCCCTAAGAGTCAGCTCAGTCGCCGTAGCCCATCTTGGCCCCAGGTAGTCACATGTGGCCTCAGCTTCTCAGGCAGAGACACAGTTATCATCCTCGCTTGGATATTGTCTCTAAATCAGCTCAAGGGATGGAAGAAAATTTGCAAGTGGGTAATTAGGTGTAAATGTGAAGTATCTCTCTTCACTTGCACTCCTGAGTTCCCCAGTCTAAGTTTTCTTTCTCACTTTGGATGAAATGGCACCCTGGAGCAGTGGCTTTTTGTGAGCCTAAAGACCTAGCACTTCAGCTTCCCAAGATGTTATCTCCCAGATGACACCATAATCAAGTCTTCACATGGCCATTAAACATTCCACCAGTGCAGCAGCTTCTAGATAATGGAGTTCTGGTAGATCAGTGAATCCCATTGTCCTTGGAAAGTCTGTTAATATTTTTCTCTGCAAAGTGAGTATCTTGATCAGAACCACTGGTCTGTGGAATCCCATGATTGTGACTAATACATGGATTGGAAGCTGGTAGAATCATGCGGGGAGGGGAGTAGAGTAAGCGTAACGAGATCCATAGTCCTGCTATTTTGGTGAACATGAAGTTCTGCCTCCACCAAGATGGAAGTAGTGCAGTCAGCTTGCCACTGGGTGGCTGGCTGATACCCCCAAGAATGGCGCCATATTACGGTCATGCATTGCTTAAAACAGGGATGTGTTCTGAGAAATGCATCCTTAGGCAATTTTGTCCTTGTGTGAATATCATAGAGTGTACTTACGCAAAGAGACGGTATAGCCTACTACGCACCTAGGCTCTGTGGTACTGATCTTATGGGAGCAGGTCATATATGCAGTCTATCATTGAGTGAAACGTCATCATGTGGTGCATGACTATATTTACTTTTGATTGTTTTTGCTGCAAATTGATACCATGGCATTGCCAGTAATCATGTTCATCTGAGAAAGGGTAAGTCCATGTTGGTGAGCCTTCGTGTGGCTTTTATTTCTATAACCATTGCTAGTTTATTATCCCATTGAACAGGTGCTGGAGGAGTTGGGGTGAGGGGCAGGCTGAATGACATACATAGAACAAAACAGAGAGAGAGATACACCAACAAGATAACATAACACCTCATTCACAGTGGGCAGCTCAGGTCACCAGGTTACCTAGAACACCGTTGTTTACTTTTTATCTAGGGCTTGAGAGCAAGACCAGAACTATTCCCCAAAAGGATAACATTGGTTTGCCAAAGAGAGCATGATTTTGCTCGAAGATTCCTAAGGACTCCTATGGTTTTCCTCTTGGGACTCACCACTGGTATTGTGCAGCATCCTGATATTACACAGGCGTTTGAGTTACCATTGCATCAACCAGTTGTTAAAGCCAGGTTGTAGAGCTGCTTGTCCCACCACTTGAATTTCCTGGATAGCCTTTCTTTTGGGGAGTTGCAGCGAGAGCTGGCAACATTTGGGGCATTCAGTAAAATGTGTTGGAGCAGCATAAAATTTTCACCAAGCGTTGTTCCCCGTTTCTATTTGAGACGGCAAAGAAAAGCAATTTGTGATTTCCTTTGCAGGAGTGTGTCAACAGTCCATACAGATGAATGGACCGCGATTCTTCACTGGGAGCAGGGCCCTGGATTTTCATGGACTTTATCTTCTACCTGCTGGCGTGCTCAATCCTTCAAGACACCCAAGAGCACATGTTGTTTCTTGCTTTTCAGATCCTAAACGCAGATGTAAGCAGGGCGTTGGACTAGGGTAATGTCCTTAGGAGATGATCGGTATCCTTGAGAACTAACTTGCGGTACAGAGGTACAGAGTGTGTGGGACCGTGAGAGAAGACTGAAGGCTCTCTGCTGTCCCATCCGATTGAGAGCAAACTCCGTCTCATGCTCTCTGTTTTTTAGGAGAGAGCAAAAAGAATTTATGGATCAGCAGGTTTATGCAAGGTGCCAGAGATTGTGGCCATCTGTTCCAGTACACAGATCACGTTCTGAGGAGCATTGCAATTGGAGTCACCATCTGAATAAGCTTCTGATGGCCGTCATGACTATTTGCTTTCTGTAACCTCCAGCCAGGCCAGTTAAATGGGAATAGGAGAGGCGTCCCCACTCCCAGCTTGCCAGGTCTGTGGTGGTGTTTCTGAGCAATGCGACAGGAGTAGGTGTCGCTCTGGTTTACTGCTCTGTTAGTGTGCAGGGCCCCAGCGGCTTTCCGTTGTCTCTTCTTTCTGTAAGAGCCTTACTCAGAGAGGATGAAAAGTGGGGTTGCTGAGGGTAGTGTATCTGTTAGCAAACTAGGGAAATAACCACGTGGTGGGTTTATGCTCCCACTGGGCTTCTCAGAAGCAGTTCTAGTGAATTCTTTTTCATGGCTGAACATTCATACATTGAAGTTAGTTATCCTTTCCAGGATTGATACCTACTTTCAATCTTGTATTGCTATTCATTTTTTCAGTGAATATTATTAAAGTTCCTGTTCTCAATCCGCTTTTGTACTGGCTTGTCTGACCTCTTCTCAGTTGTTTCTAGTTCTTCATCATGTGGATGTTGTTCCTTCTTTCTTATCTCTGTCTCTACCTTTTGTTTTCTGAGGGCTTTTGATTGTGATTGTATTCTTACCTGCTTGTTTTTCTTGATTTTTACCAGGGTGATATGTGAAAAGTTGATTATCAGTGAAGTTGAATTTCTCATACGTTCATTTGCTTGTTGTAAATTTCAAGATATCTTCTGTCCATTTTTCATTGGACTATTTTTCTATTACCGTTTTGTAGGAGTTTTTTCTATATTATGGATATTAACCCCTTAGGTCATCATATGCTGCAGATATTTTCTCCCATGTATAAGCAAACACACATTATTTATATATAATTGTAATATAGATACATATTTTTCATAGAACATTAAAAATTTTGTTTTGTCAGTTTGTCATATTTTCCCCCATGTTTTTAGTTTTGTATCATACTTAGATAACATTTTATACCTCACGCAAAGATCATAAATAAGATCATGTAATAAATACATTTGTGTACTTTTTTGTAGCAGTTAAATGGTTCCAACTTTTAGTATTTAAGTTAATAATTTATCACAGATTGATTTTGCTGTATGAGGTAAGACACGGTTCTCTGCTTTCACCCCCAAGTGGTTAGTCCGTTTTCCTGGTGTCATTTATTGAAAGTCTGTTTTTTCCTCCCTTGATAGGACTTTTTTCTGACGAGAACCCTCCTAAGGTGAGCTAGCTGCCTGCCTCTGTCCTAGAGGGGGCCACACCACAGTTTGTCTTATCAGTAAACTTTTTTTGAAAATAAAAGCTTTAAACCCCTGTAAGGTAGTCCAGGAAAATCTGTTGAGGTTGAGAAGGAAATATATAACTAATTACAAGCAGCCATAAGTTAAAAACAGCAAAGAAAATCTCTCCACCCTACAAAAATCTACTATCAAAAAGGAAGCAAAAAGAAATTCTTTGAAACTAGCAGAAGGGTTAACGGTTGCTATTTGCTCCGTGATTCCTCTCCAGTATTTATCTTGTTCAGCTTTGACCTGGCAGCAGTGTTCACTATATCATCCATGAGCAGAAGGTGTCTTGTGTTTTGGTTACAGTCATTCCCTTGATTCTGTAAATAAATAATGGCTGTTTAAACGCATTGAAGCTGTGTAAATAAACCACTTACTTTAAATGACACGAGTGGATGGGTTGGATTGTTTTTCTCTGGTTCTCGGAAGTGTGAAAGTTCCTTACCTTGAGGTGAATTTTCAGCTTACTTCCACCTGGCATTTGGTTTGTGTACACACGTGCACAAACCTACAGACTCCTCTTTGGTGAAGAGCCTCTCTTTACTGCCGTGGCCGTGGACTTCTGGATCCTGAGCTTAGCATGAATTCTAAACCCCTGGCTTGTGGTTTTAAATGTTTTAAACCTACAGAAAAGTAAAAGTGTAGGACACTGCACTCTTTGTACCCCCTTCACCGGGTTCACCAGCGGTTGGCATGTTCAGCCTTTGTTTAATCCCTCTCTCCAGCTCAAACTTAAGCTTCTCCAACTGTCCCCACAATTTTTGTTAACAGCATTTTCTTTTTTCTGATTCCGACTCCAGTCAAAAATCATACGTTGCCTTTTGGGTGTTCTTACTATTTGGAGTTTTTTATTTCCTTAATTTAGACGACACCTCACCCTTCATTTTTTTTTTCCTTTGTTACAGTGACATTTTAAAAAGTCCCAGCCAGTTGTTATGTAGATTATCCCACAGTCTTGGTTGGTCTGATTTCTTTCCCAGGGTTAGATTCAGGTTAAATACTTTGGCAGGAGAAACGCTCGGCTCACCTTGTGACTTTGCTGTTGCATCATGTCAGGGTGCTCATGACTTTGTACCGTTGTGGCGCTAACTCGGATCTTTTGTTTTAAGCAACACATTCGTCTGTGGTAGAGTTAACTCTTATAATAATGTCGTCCATGTGGTGACACTTGGAGGTCGTGTGAATGTCCTGTGGTTTTAGCCTCCTTTGAGGATCCTTGCTAGAATCACCTGTTACATAGATAGTTGAAAAGTGATTATTGCTAATTCTGTTATTCCTCCCTCATTTATTAACTGTAATTTATTTACTTTATATTCCAATGAATTATGTAATTGTTAGAATTATTTTCCTCCTGATTCTTATGCCAGTAGAGTTAACTGAAAGTCCATGTGCCTTTGTACCAAATGTTCTAATGAATAGAGAAGAAGTGACTATTTATGGATCATAAGTGCAGTTTTTCATGTTAACGTCCCCACACAATTTCCTCATGAAAATTAATCCATTGTTGGGGCCAGCCCTGGTGGCCTAGTGCTTAAGTTCTTAAGTTCAGTGCACTCTGCTTCAGCTTCCCGGTTTGGTTCCCGGACACAGACCTACACTGCTGTGTTAGTGGCCATGATGTGCTGGCGGCCCACATACTAAAAATTAGAGGAAGATTGGCACGGATGTTAGCTCAGAGGGAATCTTCCTCAGGAAAAAAATAAATAAATAATCCATTGTCACTAACTAGATTTAAATCGTTTCTTTTTTCTTCTTTTTCAAGTAATGTTTCCTCTCTCTCTCTTTGTTTTTCTGTGTTTTTCTAACTGCCCAGTTGCTTGTATTAATTTCTAACTGCCCAATTGCTTGCACTAATTTCTGTTGCTCTAACATTTGTAACAATTATACATTTATTTTCCATCATAATAGCTGCAGAAATACAGAGGACTCTGAATCAGCTTGGGACACCTCAGGATTCACCTGAATTGAGGCAACAGCTGTAAGTATGTAATTAAACAAAAAAGAAAAAAGAGAAAAAACACCTGTTGTAATGTTCCTTGATGGTGGGTAGTGTTATGTTTACTGGAGAAAATGGTGGAAAATTAATACAGTATTTCTGCTTCCTTATTTGTACCAAGCTTTTGTGTAGGTTTCTCCCTGTCCAGAGTCTAAGGCAGATGTTTTTCTTTATTTTAAAATAAAATAGATCTGGCTTACTCCGTCAAAGCAGAACTTCTTTCGTTGCTTTCTTGTAGCTTTTAAGTATGTTGTTTTTGATGGCTCTGAACAATGGTTCTCTAAGCTTCTCTGTTGGTGTGATTTACTTCCCACAGCCAGCAGGCCCTACAGTGGCCAGACTTGTCCTTGTTTTAGATCCAATGTGTATCCAGTGGGAACTATCCTCCGAAAAGCTCACACCTGCATCCTTGAATTTCAGAAGCATTAGCCTCTGTTTGAAAAAAAAAAAATCTTATAATGACATTATGTAATACGTTTCAGTAAATTAATATGCTGTTAGAAGAACATCAAGAATACTGTGTAGTGTTAGAGATTTTACAGTGTTTTTACACATTTTCTCATCTGAACTTGACAGCATTGGAGTGAGAGCGATCCAAGGAACTATTTCCATTTTGCTGGTAGGGAAAACATGTCTGTTGGGGGTCTGATGATTCATCCATCATTCTGAATCTAAATCTTCAGTCTTAGTTACAGCTCTAAATTTCAAGTAATATATTTGTAATAAGTGATATCCCAAACAGTGTTAGCTGTAGAAGGGGAAATTGCAAAGAAGAAGAAATTAAAAGATAGGTAATGGTAATTCATTTTTTTTTGAAGTACAATTTGAAGAATTTACAGTTATTTCTAATCTATATTATATTTTTCTGCAGTAGATACATGTCAGAGTGGTAAAAATGCCCCAAATCTAAATAATAAACCATGACTTATTAAAATAAAATGGAATAGAAACACATAATTCTTAATAGTTACAATATTTTGCTAAGGTTAATAGTGGAGATTCTGAAAATGTAGACATCATTAAAGTCTTTTTAGAATTTTAATTATATTACTTTTTCTAAAGATTTAAAGAGGCATATTAAAGACAGAGCACTTGGTAAGTAGATTTAAGTAGGTTATAATTCTTCCTTATCAGTCAAATACAGATGTAAACAAACTGTTTCATAGTATCTGCTTGTTTTAAAGAACCCTAAGTGTGAGCAGCATGTGTTTGAAATGAGAGATTGTGTATGAGAGGTACTGATGTTGTCACTTGTAAAGCATCACATTAATAATGCGAGGTGTTTTTTAGTGTCAAATTCTTTAGTTAGAAATCTTACTTTTTACTTTATAAGCTTTCTAGCAATATAGATACCAATACCGATGTAATTTACCTCTTTTATTGTGTTCTGTTCCCTTTACAGAGAAATGCTGTTACCTTTTTCCACAGCAAACTTAAATAATAGTAAATTTGTACTGTTACTTACTGCCAATTCCTTTCTCTCTTCTTTTTTTTTTTAAGTATCTATCAGCTGTAAATGCCCCTAAGGTAGAGAAATATGAGTGGCTGGATGTGCCCTAAAGATCTGGGAACTGGGCACAGTGTAAGGCAGCAAATCCTCTTTACTTATGCACTGAGCTCCCCGTTGTGGGCTGTAGATAAAGGCTCCCACACCCCCAGTGTCTCAAACATCGGACGCCTCACAAGCTCAACGTGAGTTGGCTTGAGTCGTCCTCCTTTCTAAATAGCTGCTATGTATTTCTCAAAACTTGGTTACCCCCCGTGTGAGAAAGGACCTTCCCTGTAATCTTTGCTCAATATTTATCAAAGAATAGAACCTGGAAAATTTTATTTTCATAGAGAAAATTTGGAGCCAGTCTGTAAAAAAGCGATTTTTATAAAATTATTCATCAGGGTTGAATCAAGTGGCAGAGTCGTGGCTTAAAGAAATATCTTAGTTCTTTGGCTCTAATGAGTCTTCTCTCACTTTAGGCAACAGAAGCAGCAGTACACTAACCAGCTTGCCAAAGAAACAGACAAGTACATTAAAGAGTTTGGATCCCTGCCCACCACCCCCAGTGAACAGGTATCGAGCTGTGAGACACACTGTTGGTGCCGTGAGTGTGCGAGAAAGCAGATGCGCTGCAGGATCTGTGGACTGTTAGGCCAGAAAGGAACTTAGGGGGATAAACTCTTATTTGAGATTAGTTCACAGAACACAAAACTATGCTTAATTGCCCAGGTAGTATCCGGTGGTTCAGTAAAGCAAAGATTATGTCCATGCAAATGCCCTGACCCCTACTGAAGTCAGTGCTGAGAAAGTGCTTCCTGCGTGACTGCTTCCTGACCTTCTAGGAATGACCTCACACAGGGCGCCCGAAGTTCAAGATGTGAGGGTCCCTAGGGGCGCGTATTTCTTTCCTTGCTTACTAAGCAGAAGTTACTACTTAGGTAAGAGCATAAGGTTTTATTTGCCTAAAAAAAAAAAAGAATTACTTTAAAATAACGGCCCACTTTTTAGGATGACAATTTCAGGTGAAAAATCCAGCGTTATGGGCCTTTTGCTTCAAGGTAAAGATACACAGTATTTGAACATATTGTCAGAATGTTATTGAGAATTCCTCAGTAAGGCCCTGTCATTGGAGAGTGAGTGAAAATTTCAGCATTAAATAAAGAGCCAGCTAGTGGTGAACCTGCTTTTGCAAATTCTGTGGAACTTCACAGCTTGATTCTAGTAGGTTTTCCCCCCACTTTTCTCTAGCGTCAAAGGAAAATACAGAAGGACCGCTTAGTAGATGAATTCACAACGTCGCTGACAAACTTTCAGAAGGTCCAGAGGCAAGCAGCTGAGAAAGAGAAAGAGTTTGTTGCTCGAGTAAGAGCCAGTTCCAGAGTATCTGTAAGTATTTAAAAAGGCATTGTAAAAATGAACAGTACTCTCTAAGGGTCCCTGAAAAGACTACCTAGGCATGTATTTTAAATCATGAAAGATCTGTGAGTATCTTGGAAATCAGTATTTGAATATTTATTTTCAAGTTCTCAGTTTTTAAGGGTAATAGTTACGTATTACTGTGATTGTTTTGTCCATGTCCTGGAACAAAGGATTACAGATTATATAAAAATAGAGAAATGTTTTGTCTGAAGAGATCGAGGGTCAAATCTTTAATGGTATTCCCACATTTGCTTGAACTTGAGGCTGTTACTTTGCGTCTGCTAGTTTAGAGAGCACTTTACTCCTGGTTATGTGACAGTGATGAAATGAACATTGTGAATATATCATATCAATGTACACCTGGAGAAAATCAACGAAAGGATAAGTTAGAGTGAATTTTGACTTAACCTAATTTTAAATTCCCTTGGAAACTATTACAAGTTGTTCCTTAGTGTAGACGTTCCAAGACTCTATTATGTTTTAATCAAATAATATTTATTATTTGGCCCTTGAGTATAGTTAATGAATTGCTTCCTGGTCAGCTTAGGATATAATGTTATTATTATTTGAAGTAGTTGGCCTAAAATATTGCAACAAGAACTTTTCTCTGTTTCTCTACACAGAACACTGCCGTGCATACATTAATCAGGTTAGATTATAATGAGGGAAAATGTGAGTGCTGTGTGTTTTTCTTTGCCCCTTCTCAGTCTGTTCTCTTACTAAATTATTCAGGGTGGTTTTCCTGAGGAGAGCTCAAAAGAAAAGAATCTTGTGTCCTGGGAAAGGTAAGAAGTATGAAACATTATACAGATCAGAAGAGAGTTTTTCAAATACGTTTTGTACATTGTGGTCCCTGAGACAGAATTAAAGCTTTCAGTCTGTTATGTCATGACTCTCCTAAGTTATTTATAAACAGAAAACAATAAACTTGAAAATTTTTCAAAATAATTATTTATTGTATATAAGTATATAGAAATATTCCAGTATTGCAATAATACTTGATGATTATTTATTCAGGTAAATATTATTGACTTAAGTGTTATTTAATATAGATTATTGGCTGTGTGAGATTTAAGTCAACTGAGAAGAAATACCTAGCTGCCAAATAGAGCTTCCAGTAATTAAATAATAACTCTAAAAAATAATATCAGTGAAATGAAACATGAATGAAATTTGATTAGTATTTCTGTTATATTCTGGGAATTTAAGTGAACAGTTCTCTGACTTTGAAGAAAAAATATTCTATTTAGTAAGTACTTCTTAAATAGGAAGAAAGTCCCATTGTTTTAATAACAGTCTTTTTTTCATGTTCTTTTTATTAGCCAAACTCAACCTCAAGTGCAGGTGCAGGATGAAGAAATTACGGAAGATGACCTCCGCCTCATTCACGAGAGAGAGTCTTCCATTCGGCAGCTTGAAGTAAGCTTGACATTGTAGAGTTGGGCCCCTGCTCTGATCTTAGTGAGTTTGTCCTCAAGATGCTTAGATAATACTCGGAGAGGGATCGAGAAAGAAAACGAAATAAATACATCAATTTGGTGGCATTTCTTAGATAAATTAGAATTATTCCCTTTCTTAAAAAAAACAGTCTCTTTAGAATTTGTGCTACGAAGAGAGAACATACTTCCCTACACTCCCAACATTTTTTTGTTCTCAGGTCCCCTTAGCATTGAGAAAATAGGAGTCTGGAGATAACTGTCTGATCAGCAAGTCTGGATGGCTCCCCTGGCACATGATACACATCACACCTGTGTGAATAAGACTTTTTACGAGGGCTTTAAAAGTATTTTTTTGCTCTCTAGTATTTTTATGACATCAAAGCAATCTGAAGGGTTTAGTAAGCCTTAGTTCTTACGGAACCCACCTGTTCCCTAGAAGGTGGGCTGATAATAGCTGACAACAGCTACAGTGTATCGAGGACTTCCGTGTGCCAAGGACTATGTGGTGAATTCTTTATGTCAGTTGTCTCCTTTAGTTCTCATAAAACCTCCGTGAAGTGGTTAACTATGTCGTGATCATTGCAGATGGGGAAACTAAGGCACAGGATGAATATGTAAATTGCCCCACCCCTTCTGAATAAAATATTTAAATTTTACTCTTTAATCAGACAAAATAATAGTTATCATATATTGAAGAAAAGTAAATTTATAACTTCTTTATCCGTCACTATTCCATTGCATATTCAAATTTATTAATGTGGGACTTTAAATTTACACCTAATATTTTATTCTTTTAAGCTGTCAAGTTGATGTATAAATTTTTACTAGAAATATATCATAACAAGAATATTTTAGGGGCAGGCCCAGTGGTGCAGCGGTTAAGTTCGCACGTTCTGCTTCTCGCTGGCCCGGGGTTCACTGGTTCGGATCCCAGGTTTGGACATGACACTGCTTGGCAAAAAGCCATGCTGTGGTAGGCATCCCATATATAAAGTAGAGGAAGAAGGGTATGGATGTTAGCTCAGGGCCAGTCTTCCTTAGCAAAAAGAGGAGGATTGGCAGCAGTTAGCTCAGGGCTAATCTTCCTCCAAAAAAAAAGAATATTTTATACTCTTGTGAGGAAATACTGCTTGTGCTAACAAAACTAATCTGATTGCATGACAAAACTCAGTGACCCAGGGCCCCTCTCTAGGATAGAGCCTTCATTTCCATCCTGCCTCTCCTGATACTTTTAATGTCACAAACTTATCTTAGAGAACAAGTTACTGTTATTCAAGGTCTCTTTAGTTGGGATTGTTTATAGTTAAATAGTTTCCTAGTATTTCCAACATTTGTGTATGAAGTCTGGATGCTTGTTTGCCTGTGTATGGGGTGGTGGTTTGGGTTTTTTTAAATTTCCCCTTTTGTGGATTGGGGACTGAATTTCTGATTATAATAAAATGTACCTTTTTCTCTTAGGCTGATATTATGGATATTAATGAAATATTTAAAGATTTGGGAATGATGATTCATGAGCAAGGAGATATGATAGGTAAGCCCTGCTGATTAGATTTCGTGAGGTGGGAGTGAGCTAGACGCCGTTGACCTGTGGCATCTTCTCCAGCAGGAGAGGCTGCTCCCCTGCTCTCTTTCGGTCCCCCGGGAATTGGGAGCACAGTCTCTACAACACGCAAAGCATCATCCTTGGCGTTAGCTGAAGCACATCTCATTTTTGGCTCCTAATAATTGAAAGGACCCCCTCATTTATTTCAGGAGCCACAGATTTAGTCAGGGCCTCCTGCCGCTGAGATCATGGAGGGCATCGTGCAGCATCGTTCTGGCTGTTTCTGGGACCTCTGATTTCAGTCTTGTCCCGGTTTAATTCTCATCACACCAGGGACTTTTTGGGGAAACGTGTGCTATTTGTAATTGTGCATGTTGTCTTGTCTTTTAGATTAGAAGGAATAGGTAGCCATTTTTCTGCTCATTCATTCTAATAGCTTTTTGGTAGATTAATTTAGTAGCATTACTTAGATGATAAAAATTCCTTTAGAAAAATTCTTTGAAAAAGTCAGTGACTGAGACTCCCTTTAAGTTTTAAATGTAATAGTAATTCGTTTAAGGTATAATTGTCAATGTTAATCAGGATCCTGATCATGTTTGTAATTTTGAAATATGAAGATACCTGTGCTTATGTCTAAAGATACATTTACTATATTTCCTGTATTTGGTTCAGTTGAAATACTTGGACTTATAGTTTAATATAACTATTATTTGTCCATTCTTACCCTGCTCTGTAGCCCCACTAGGCCACAGGGTAAAATTTCAAAAACCATTCGTTCATCCAATAAATATTTATTGAGTGCCTGCTATATCTGAGCACAAATCTAAACATTGGAGATTCAGCTGAAATTAAACAACAGATAAAAGACTCTGCCTTTGTGGCTCTTATCATCTAATGGGAGGAGAGAGACAATTTAAAAAAAAGAGAGAGAGAAAAGTAAGTAAATGGTGATAAGTGATGGGGAAGATGAGGCCAGGGCGGGGGATGGGACTGCTGGTGGTGGAGAATGTTGCTGCTTTGTGTAGGGCAGGCAAGTGAGGCCTTCCTGATAGGTGACATTTTAGTGAAGACTTCATGGAAGTTAGGGAACAAGTAGGAGAAAGTGTTCCAGGAGAGGAAGGGCAGGCACCAGGACCTCCAGGCGGAAGCATGCCTGGCATCGCTGGGGAGTGATGCGGGCAAGAGGAAGATGGAGACAGTGTCAGAGGTCACAGGGGACGGCATCATGTAGCATCCTGAGCCATTACAAGGACTTTTATCATTATTAATAGATGGGAAGCCACAGGAGGATTTGAGCAAAGCATGTTATAGTCTCACTTAGGTGTTCAAAGGCTCACTTTGGCTGCTAGGTTGAGAACAGACTCTGGAGGGCAAGACCAAAGGCAGAGAAAGCACTTCAAAGGTTATTGCAGGAATCCAGGTGAGCACTTGTGTTACCTTGGATCAGGATGGCAGCAGTGAAGTGGATGACAAGTGGTGGAATTCTGGATTTTTTTTTTAGTGTAGAGGCAAAAAAATCTACTGCCCAGCTGCATATGGGGTGAGAAAGTTAATTCAAGGATGACTCTAAGGTTTTGGCCTGGCCCACAAAAGTTGTGGTGTTGCCGTTTTCTGAGATGGGGAAATTTCTAACTGGGGCAGGTCTGGCTAGATGTAAGTCAATAACTCCTGGATATCTTAAGTCTGAGGGGCCAGTTGACACCCAAATGAAGGTTTAATAGGCATTGGTAAGGTGAGCATGGAGTTCAGGGGAGAAGTCTGGGCTAGGGGTATAAATCTGGGGATCATCTGCACAGAGGGGGGATTTAAAGCTGTGGGATTAGGTGAGATCACATCGGAAACAGGTGTAGGTAGAGAAGAGAAGGGCTCTCAGGACTTCACCCTGCGTCCTATAAATATTTAGAGTGTGGTCAGCAAACTACATCCATTTGTTTGTGCCTATGGCAACTTTCATACGACGGAGGCATAGTTGAGTATTTATGGCAGAAATTATATGAAGCACAAATCTTAAAATATTTATTATTTGGCCCTTTCTAGAAAAAGTTTGTTGACTCCTGATTTAGAGCCCAGAAGGTTTAAGAGGAACCAACAAAAAAGACTGAGAAAGAATAGTCAGTGATGTAGAGGAAAACCAAGTCAGTGTGTTGTTCTGGAATGAGGTGGAGAAAGTGCTTCAAGAGCACTGGCTGGTCAGCTGTTGGAAATGCTGCTGTAGGTTAAGTAAGCTGAGGACCACGAGTTGACTGCTGACTTTAATAGTGTGTAGGATGTAGGTGATCTGGGACAAGAGCTGTGTTGGTGAAATAGTGTAGGTGAAAGCATGAGGAAGAGAGAATGAGAGGAGAGCGACTGGAGGCAGCAAGTGCTCACAGCTCTTTGAAGGAGTCAAGCTGGAAAGTGGACCAGAGCATGAGGGCACAGCTGCCAGTAGATGTGGAATAAACAAAAGGGGTTTTTTGGTTCATTTTTAAGATAGTAGGTATTGATGGTTAGGAATGATTCATGAGGGAAAGAAATATTGCTGATGAGTGAGAAAGAGAAAAATTGCTGGGTGGAGGTCCTTGTGTTAAGAGACAAGGAATGGGAGAAAGTGCACGGATGGAGAGGTGGGTTCTTGCTGGGAGTGTGGACTGTTTCTCCCGGACAGCAGGAGAGAAGGCAGAGCACCGGTGCTGTTGCATGCAGTTGGTGGATAAGGTCGAGGGAGGATGTAGAGATGTCTTCTGATTGTTCCTGTTGTCTCAGTGACCTGGAAGTCAAGGTCACTGGCTGAGAATGACTCTGTGTGAGAAGTCATGAGAAGTGTGAAGAGAAAGGAGAAAGAATGACGTGGTCTTCCAGGAGGTGGGAAAATGAGGTAGGCTTGCTTGGCAGTCATGAATTTAAAGTGAAGTAAGTCAGCCTAGGAGATTCTTTGTTGCATCCATGTTCAGCTGCATGGGTACTGGTTAGGGCTTTGTCATGTAAATATGACTGAAGTAGAGGGGACAGGGGAGCTGAGGGTGAATGCAAGAAAGTGACGATGCATGATTGCCTTGGGATGTAAGCCAGGTAAGGAGGGAAGAGAGAACATGAAGTATTTGAGGGACAATGAAGAAGTGGAGATCAATGAAGTTGGGTTTTAGAAGGAGTGAACTGTAAGGATAACAGGTAGTGAGACTGAAATTGAGATTATGGAGAAGCTGCAGTTACTGGTCGTGACAGGTGGGGGGTGTCATCACGGAGACAGGTGGCTGAGAAAGGGTACCAGGCAAAGTCTTTGAAAACTGTGTGTTCAAGGGATTGAGAGGCCAAGGAATTAGCGGGTCAGCAGTTAGAGATTGAAGTCGCCAATATTTTTAATAGAAATGTGGAGGAGAATGTCAGCAAGTCGGGTAAAATATTCAAGGGATGAGAAGAGAAGACCATGAGATCTATAGATGTCTGCAACAAGGAGGGTTGGATGAGGAGAGAAGACCATGAGATCTGTAGATGTCTGCAACAAGGAGGGTTGGATGAGGAGAG